>NC_045960.1:113729822-113929682 GCF_010909765.2 Amblyraja radiata | reverse complement strand
CCCCCCCCCCTCTCTCCCTTCCCCCCCCCCCTCTGTTCTGCTTGCCTCCCACGTTCCAAAGACGTGCAGGTTTGTAGGTTAATTGACTTCTCTAAATTGTCCCCAGAGTGTAGGATAGAACTAGTGCAGGGGGTGATTGTTATTCAGCGCGGTCTCTGTGTACCATAGAGCATGGTTGGCTGTCTGTTCAGAACAACAGACAGCCAACCATGTCATCTCAGGGTGCCTGCTCTACCACCCACCAAATGGAGCTGTGTCAGGGCCTGGCAGATATTGACGCCAACAGAGACAACAACCTGTCTGCTCAACACCCACCCGGCTTGAGATCTAACTATTCCTTTGGTTTATTTCTGTTTCATTCGCAAGAAGAAGTAAGGGCCTGTTTCCACGCTGTAACTCTAAATTAAACACTAACCATTAATCTAACACTGACCACTAGTTCTATGTTAATCTACTTTCTCATCCACTCCCAAAATACTGGGGGGAAATTACAGAGGGCCAATTAACCTATAAACCTGCACATCTTTGGGATCTATCTAAATGGCGTCAAGTTGGGAAAAGGGGAACTACAACGGGATCTGGGGGTCCTTGTTCATCAGTCTATGAAAGTAAGCATGCAGGTACAGCAGGCAGTGAAGAAAGCGAATGGCATGTTGGCCTTTATAACAAGAGGAATCTAATATAGAAGCAAAGAGGTTCTTCTGCAGTTGTACAGGGCCCTAGTTAGACCACACCTGGAGTATTGTGTGCAGTTTTGGTCCCCTAATTTGAGGAAGGACATTCTTGATATTGAGGGAGTGCAGCGTAGGTTTACAAGGTTAATTCCCGAGATGGCGGGACTATCATATGCTGAGAGAATGGAGCAGCTGGGCTTGTACACTCTGGAGTTTAGAAGGATGAGAGGAGATCTCATTGAAACATATAAGACTGTTAAGGGTTTGGACACGCTAGAGGCAGGAAACATGTTCCTGATGTTGGGGAAGTCCAGAACCAGGGGCCACAGTTTAAGAATAAGGAGTAAGCCATTTAGAACGGAGACGAGAAAAAAACTTTTTCTCACAGACATTGGTGAGTCTGTGGAATTCTCTGCCTCAGAGGGCGGTGGAGGCAGGTTCTCTGGATACTTTCAAGAGAGAGCTAGATAGGGCTCTTAAAGATAGTGGAGTCAGGGGATATGGGGAGAAGGGAGAAGGCCTACTCCTGCATCTACTGTCTTTTGAAGGCAGGGCACTGAGAGGAAACTTGCACGGTCCCAAGGAGAACTCTACACAGGCAGCACCTAGAGTCAAGATCGAACCCAGGTGGCAATGTGAGGTAACGGCTCCTTTTGCTACACCAATGTGCTGCCTCAGTGCCAAAGACCTGGGTTTGATCCTGAACACATGTGCTGTCTGTTTTGGGTTCTATCTGTGGCCATTTCTTTTTCTCCTTTTCTCCCTGGGTGCTCTGGTTTCCCATGCCGCCAGAGACAAAATTAAACTAGATAGTTTAGTGTGCGTATTATTGAAATACCTCTTCTCCAGAGACTACTGGCCTTCATTTGATAGTTATTTCAGCTCACATCTTCAAATAATTTGCTGGTAAATAGTTTTCAATATATGCTTTTGTTTTTTTTTTCTCCTTATGTTATTGCATATATTTGCATACCAATTATAAAAATCCCATGATGATACTTGTGTTCCGGATTTTCCAATGGTTTTGATATTTGGATGGTTTCTCTTTAAATTATATTGTGTTTGACAGGAAGAAAGGAAATAAGCTTTGAATTTTTTAATGAAAGGATGGCACCACATTCAATGAATTCAACAGTTTTTAAATTGGTAATTGCTATCCTTTAGTCAAGATAGTTGAAATTCATAATTAACCATACTGCCGTCCATTTTTTTCTGTAAAGTGATATTTTTCACAGTGTATTTCTGTTATAGAGATATGTCATATCAAATGTCTTATCAAATTGTATAATTCACTTTTGATTACTCTGTTCTTTGTTTCTTCAGATAAACTGCAGCACGACACCACTTGAATTCTTTGATTACATGCATGGCCAAGGGATTGGCACAAAATCAGCTGTATTCTTCCTTGCCTGGGCGGAGGAGCTTGAGATGAAAGGCAAAGTTTTGATGGCAGACAGTGTTTTCCACAGAGCCATTGAAAATTCTGCACAGCCACTGGAAATGTTGCTCCATCAATATCAGTAAGATAGAACTGAAATCTATCTTCAGCTTGTCTTCTGCTTGTTCATACGGATTGGAAATTAGTCATTGTATCTTTTTTTCTTGAGCACCCAAAATCCATTTTATCAAACTTCAGACAGTATTTGTTTAAGGAAGATTAGATGCTACCTCACCCGCTGAGTTTCTCCAGCATTTTGTGTCTACCTTCAGAAAGTATTTAATGATTGATAATTATATCACAGAGCAATTTGGATGAGTGGAATTGACGCCAAAGTGGCTTGCTACTTATGATAAATTGATAGACACAAAATGAAGAAGGTTCCGACCCGCAACGTCACCAATCCATTTTCTCCAGAGATGCTGCATGACTTGCTGAGTTCCTCCAGCATTTTGTGCCTATCTTTGGTATAAACCAGCATCTGCTGTTCCTTTTTATTACATTATGATAAATGTTGGTTGGGTGGACAATTGTATTTTCCAGATGCATACGTTTTTGTCAATCAAATAATCCATATATTATCTTTGAAATGTCTGCAATTGTCAAGATTTCAATCAATCTTGGCAATCTGTTTTAGTATTTGAAAATAACATTGAAGTGGAAAGAAGACTGCTTTCTATCCTATTACCTGTCTTGGAACTGTTATAACAAATAAAAATCAATATAGTTCACACAGATTAATCTTGTGATTTCATAAATGATCACAGCTTGCAGGTTTCAATGGAAAATTGTTAGTCCACACTATTTCCTTCTTGGGTATGTTTCTTAATGTGTGTGAATGCTCTTAGAACATTATTGTGCATACTTGTGTTTACTTTGGGTGGCGGGGTGGTGGTTAATGGATACAAAGTTTTCAATTATATCCACATTTGTTATCTGTGGATACTGAAGACTGAGCATAATTAGGGGCTGCACAGTGGCACAACTGGTAGAGTTGCTGCCTCACAGTGCTAGAGACCCAGGTTCGATCGTGACCTCGGGTGCTGTCTGTGTGGAGATTGCAGGTTCACCCCGTGACCACGTGGATTCCTCGCACATCCCAAAGATGTACAGGGTTGTAAGTTAATTGGCCTCTGTAAATTGCCTCCAGTGTGTAGAAAGTGGATGAGAAAGTGAAATAACATAGAACTAGCGTGAACGGGTGATCAGTGATCAGCGTGGACTCGGTGCACCAACGGGTTTGTTTCCATGCTGTATCTCGAAACTGTGTATGTAAAATGATACTATTTGGAGCCATACTGTATGGAGGGATCTTCAACCCTCCGAGTCCATGCCAACCATCAACTACCCATTTACTCATCCTATCCTACCTGTTTTATTCTTCCCATATTCCCATCCACTTCCCCCACTCTCTCCTACAATAGCAGCAATTTATAGTGACCAATTAACCAACCACCCCACACGTTTTCGGCATGTTTGAGGTAACCAATGCAGTCAAGCAAAATGTGTAAAGCTTTTCACCGTACCTCGGTACCAGTGACGATAAACTAAACTAAACTTCACTCACACAACACCCAGATTGTTTGAATGGCCTCTGGAGCTGTTCTACTAGATGTGTCATTGTCCTGCATGATACATGAATAATAGTTTCAAAATAAAACTTGATTACCTTTTGTTTCTTCTATTTTTTTTGTCTTGCTTTCTTGTGAATCAAACAACTGATCATATATTATTTTGTAGGAATTTCACCATTCGAGCCTCCCAGAACATATCACGTGCACAAGTAGATAATTCGGTTCGATCTGGGCCAATGTCTCCAGCGATACAACAAAGTATGTCTACAGAAACTCGAGATGGTGAGATATTTTGAGTGAAATCATTTAATGTGAATGTTTTTCCCCCTTGGCAATATAATATGAGAGCTGTCCCAGCATTGATCCTTGCAGTATCAGAGTATCCTAATTGTAACTGACTCGTTTATTCTTTTGCTGATTTTGATCTGTTAACCAATCTGCAGTAGAAGCCAGCCTCTTCAACTACATGGGTTCTGATTTTGTTCAATAGCTTTATGTGTGATACTTTACCCAAGCTCTTCAGGCATCCACTGGATTGTCTCGTCACTTCTACTCATTACAACTTTGTAATACTCTGTCAATTCTGTCAAACATTATGCACTTTTCATAAATCTATGTAGACTCTGCTCATTTCTGCCATTATTTCAAAGTGCTCTGCCACCTCTTCAATCTTTCAAGCACTTTTCCTACTGATGTCAGGTGAACTGGTCTGTAATTCCCTAGTTTCATTCATCCTCCTTTCTTGGATAATGTGGCTACATTAACCACCTTCTAAAGGGATTGTTCTAACATCTATCGAATCGATGGGCAGCACCTCATTCCAGAAATCGAAATAGCTTTTGTTGCTTGCACTGTTGAATACAGTTTTTGGATAAGGAGGTAAATCCATGTGAGTGTGATCTCATCATAGACTGATTATAATTGCAGTTAGCCAGCTGTACTGTTATAATGATAACTTCCATTTATCTTTCATGTGGTAAAATATCCCAATGCATAGGAACATTTTCAAAGAAAAGTAGATGCCCTCCCATAAAACATGAGGCCAAGTAAGCACAGGCTGAGTCACAGTGGTAGGTTTGAAGGATAGACTTTAAGGAAGAAGGAGAGAAGGCATAAATGAGAGAAGTTCAGAGCTTTAGGCTGGAATAACTGTAATCAGCGGATCACTGAGAATCCAGAACTGTAGGAATGCTGTTGTAAGGAACTGCGGCAGGGCTGGAGGAGATGAGAGATGGGTATGGAAGGGGTATGAGAGGAATTAGAAAGTGAGGGTTGTGGCAGTGAATGGAGCACTTTATTTCTACTGTTATGCAAGATGGCGCCTGCCTGCGGCGACTTTTGCGGAGCTCCGGAAAAGAAAAGGCTCAACTACAACTTCCAACAACTTACCTGGATCAGAAAAACGGCAGAAATCGGTGCCGTTTCGGACAAGCTGCTTGAGCACCTCAAGGCTCTCGCAATTTCGCGATCTCCCGCAGCTGCGGGAACTCCGGACTTTAAACTTTCCCACGCTGGCTGTGGAACTCCCGACCCGACTGTGGATCACAGGTACTGTACCTTGAAACCCCGGGATGACCCCCAGAACCGACGGGCTGGATCCTCCAGGAACAACGGAGCTGCAGCTGCCGACTTTGAGGGAACCCCTGTTCGTTACGGAGCTGGAGCTGCCGTCTGTGAGGGAATCCCCGTTCCAGCGCAGGTCCGCAGAAACAGCAGGTACAGCAAGTACAGTACCTGGAAACAAAGGGGAAGCCTCCATTGTGTCCGGAAACGTGGCCGTCGGGCAGGACTCCAGGTCAGAATGAAGCGCAGGGGACTTCGGCCCCCTCTCCCAACTATCCTACTGGCTAATGTACAGTCCCTTGAAAACAAAGTGGAGGACTTAAGGGCAAGACTGCTTTATCAAAGGGAGCTGAGGGAATGCTCTGTGTTCTGTTTCACAGAGACATGGCTCACCCCCAGCTCCCCAGACTCAGCGGTCCAGCCTGAAGGGTTCTCCATCCACCGCATGGACCGTACCCTGGCATCTGGGAAAGGGAGAGGAGGGGGCGTCTGCCTCATGGTCAACTCTGCGTGGTGTTCCGACGTGGCAGTCCTGTCCAACTCCTGCTCTCCACACCTCGAACATCTGGCGGTGAAGTGCCGTCCCTTCTACCTCCCGAGAGAATTCACCTCCGTTATCCTGACCGCGGTCTACATCCCACCCCAGGCAGACGTCCGTCTGGCACTGGAGGAGCTGCACGCCATGGTCAACAAACACCAGACGTCTTAACCCGAGGCATTTACCACCATTGCTGGGGATTTCAATAAGGCAAACCTCAAGAAATCACTCCCCAACTTCCACCAACATGTCTCCTGCTGCACCAGAGGACCTAACACCCTCGACCACTGCTACACCACCATCAAGAATGCCTATCGCTCTATCCCTCGCCCTCACTTCGGTAAGTCCGACCATACCGCGGTGCTGCTTCTTCCTGCCTACAAGCAGCAATTAAAGAGCGCACCCCCAGAAGTGAGGACAGCACAGAGCTGGTCGGGGGGGGCAGAAGAACAACTCCAGGACTGTTTGGAGTCTGTAGACTGGGCAATGTTCAAGGACTCGGCAACGGACTTGAACGAATATGCCACAGTCGTTACAGACTTCATAAAGAAATGTGTGGAGGACTGCATCCCTACAAAAACCTTCCGAGTGTTTCCCAATCAGAAACCTTGGATGAACTTTGAGATCCGCACTCTCCTGAAGTCCAGACACAGGGCATTCACCTCCAACGATACAGTGGCCTACATGAAGACCAGATACGACCTTGGTAAGGCCATCAAAAAGGCCAAAAGGGACTTCTGCTCCAAACTGGAGGACGAGACAGATGTTCGGCAGCTGTGGCAGGGTCTGAATGCAATCACCTCCTACAAGGCAAAACCAGGAGGCAGCTCGAATGCCAGTGTAACATCACTCCCTGACGAGCTCAATGCGTTTTACGCACGCTTTGACAGGGAGAATACTGATGTGCCTTCCCGATCCCCCATTCGCTGTGATGGCATTTCAGTCTCAGTCACAGAGGCCGATGTCAGGAAATCCTTCAGAGGGGTGAACCCACTTGGACAACAAAAACTCATATGTCAGGCTGTTATTCATTGATTACAGCTCGGCATTTAACACAATCATCCCCTCCAAACTGGTTACCAAACTCGCAGAACTGGGTCTCTGCGCATCCCTCTGCAACTGGATCCTCGACTTCCTCGTCCACAGACCACAGTCTGTTCGTATTGGTGGAAATGTGTCAGCCTCAATAACAATCAGCACGGGAGCACCTCAAGGCTGCGTGCTCAGCCCCCTGCTGTACTCACTCTATACTCATGACTGCCTAGCAAACCACAGTGCGAACTCCATCATCAAGTTCGCTGACGACACCACTATTGTGGGGCGTATCACTGATGGGGATGAGTCAGCGTACAGAAGAGAGATCGAGCAACTGTCCATATGGTGTCAGCGCAATAACCTGGCCCTCAACACCAGCAAAACCAAGGAACTGATTGTGGACTTTGGAAGGAGTAGGAGGGGGACCCACAGCCCCATTTATATCAACGGGTCGATGGTTGAAAGGGTCAAGAACTTCAAATTCCTGGGCGTGCACATCTCTGAAGACCTTTCCTGGTCCGAGAACACTAACGCAATTATCAAAAAGCTCATCAGCGCCTCTACTTCCTGAGAAGATTACGGAGAGTCGGATTGTCAAGGAAGACTCTCTCTAACTTCTACAGGTGCACAGTCGAGAGCATGCTGACCGGTTGCATCGTGGCTTGGTTCGGAAATTTGAGCGCCCTGGAGAGGAAAAGACTACAAAAAGTAGTAAACACTGCCCAGTCCATCATCGGCTCTGACCTTCCTTCCATCGAGGGGATTTATCGCAGTCACTGCCTCAAAAAGGCTGGCAGTATCATCAAAGACCCACACCATCCTGGCCACACACTCATCTCCCTGCTACCTTCAGGTAGAAGGTACAGGAGCCTGAAGACTGCAACAACCAGGTTCAGGAACAGCTACTTCCCCTCAGCCATCAGGCTATTAAACCTGGCTCGGACAAAACTCTGATTATTAGCAACCACTTTCTGTTATTTGCACTACCAGTTTATTTATTCATGTGTGTATATATTTATATCATGGTATATGGACACATTTATCTGTTTTGTAGTAAATGCCTACTATTTTCTGTGTGCTTAAGCAAAGCAAGAATTTCATTGTCCTATACAGGGACACATGACAATAAACTCACTTGAACTTGAACTAACATCAGAAATACTCAGCCAATTTTCAAACCATATCTTTCTTTCATAAATCATGATTGACTTTGAATGTCAACCTCTTCACATAATTGAGTTTAGGCTGTGTAAATGGATATCAGCTGTCTTAGTAATATTATGACTAAGCATGCTGGAAACATAATTGCATAATAAAAACATTATTTTACTTTTGATTTCACACCTGCCAGATTTGACTAATAAATTGTTTGCCATTTTTTAGGAGAAATATTTAAATGGCTGAATATTCTTATGGGCAAAGAGCTGCATTTTATTTTAAAAAAAGAGCTGCATTTTATAATTTATTGTGTGTGTGTTTAGGGCTTCAACCTGAGACGTTGGGAAACTCTCAGCTCATCAATCAAGAGGCGTCTGCTGTGAGACAATCGCATTTGAATGCTGTGTCCCTAGGCTTAGGAGCATTTCCCAAATCTCAGGTAACTTTTTGCTACACTCAAGCCCTGTACCGATGCTAGATTATTATATGAGCTAGTATGGAGTGAGCTTTGTCATTCATTTACTACTGAAAATGTGTGATAAATAGTGCAGTCTCGTGTCCTTGATATTGATGAGCCTCATGCAAAAATCATCCCTGCTTGATAAAAATCTCGTGAGATTAGTGATAGACGTTTAGTGTGCTGTGCACGTAACATTGTCAAAGGTAGAGTTCAACCGAGCTGAGATTGTGTTTGTTCATCTTCCTTGCATTATAGGCAATAGGTGCAGGAGTAGGCCATTCGGCCCTTCGAGCCAGCACCGCTGTTCAATGTGATCATGGCTGATCATCCCCAATCAGTACCCCGTTCCTGCCTTCTCCCCATATCCCCCTGACTCCACTATCGTTAAGAGCCCTATCTAGCTCTCTCTTGAAAGTATCCAGTGAACCTGCCTCCACCGCCCTCTGAGGCAGAGAATTCCACAGACTCACAACTCTCTGTGAGGAAAAAGTGTTTCCTCGTCTCCATTCTAAATGGCTTACTCCTTATTCTTAAACTGTGGCCCTTGGTTCTGGACTCCCCCAACATCGGGAACATGTTTCCTGCCTCTAGTGTGTCCAAGCCCTTAACAATCTTATATGTTCCAATGAGATGCCCTCTCATCCTTCTAAACTTCAGAGTGTACAAGCCGCTCCATTCTCTCAGCATATGACAGTCCCGCCATCCCGGGAATTAACCTTGTAAACCTACGCTGCATTCCCTCAATAGCAAGAATGTCCTTCTTCAAATTAGGGGACCAAAACTGCACAATGTCCTTCTTCAAATTAAGGGACCAAATACTCCAGGTGTGGTGTCACTAGGGCCCTGTACAACTGCAGGAGGACCTCATTGCTTCTATATTCGATTCCTCTTGTTATAAAGGCCAACATGCCATTCGCTTTCTTCACTGCCTGCTGTACCTGCATGCTGAATGCCTGCTGCATTATGATTTGTATCTGTTGGCAATACAGGGGAACATAGAAAATGGCTGTAGTGGGAATCAATCAACACTTAACACTTACGTAACGGTGTCCAAGAGTTTGTAAGTATATTTATGTCTTAGGGTTACTGATTTGGAATGTATGAAAGAAAGTAATAAAAGGTTGTCAAAATATAATGCAAAATAACTGCAAATTCACGTTAGAACTGAATTTTTAAAAAATGTTGACACAATATTAGCCACCCTCCAGTCTCCTGGTGCTTCTGGATATTGAAGATAAAATATATCTCTGCCAGTGGCCCACCAATGTCAACTCTGGCTTCACAATGACCCAGGATACACTTGTGTAGGAAGGAACTGCAGAAGCTGGTTAAAACCGAAGATAGACACAAAATGCTGGAGTAACTCAGCGGGACAGGCAGCATCCCTGGAGAGAAGTTTCGGATCAAGACCCTTCTTCAGACTGAAAGTCACGGGAAAGGGAATTAGAGATATAGACGATGATGTCGAGAGATATAGAACAAATGAATGAAAGATATGCAAAAAAGTAACAATGATGAAGGAAACAGGCCACTGTTAGCTGTTTGCTAGGTGAGAATAAAAAGCTGGTATGACTAGGGTGGGGGAGGGATGGAGAGAGAGGGAACACAGGGGTTAGTTGAAGTTTGAGAAATCAATATTTATATCCCTGGGCTGTAAGCGGCTCAAGCGAAAAATGAGATGCTGTCCCTCCAATTTGTGTTTAGCCTCACTCTGACAATGGAAGAGGCCTAGGACAGAAAGGTCAGTGTGGGACACCGCATCTGCACCCAAGATGAGGTGTTCCATACCCGGACATCCGAGATGTGCTCATTCTTTAGGGAACAGGGATTCCCCTCTCCCATCGTAGATGAGGCCCTCACTAGTGTGTCTTCTCAGTACCCCGCAGCTTGGCCCTCGCTCCCCCTCCCCCTAACTGCAACATAGTCCCCCTAGTCCTCACCTTCCAGCCCATCAGCCGGCGCATACAACATATAATCCTGCGGAATTTCCGCCACCTCCAACGGGATCCCACCACTGGCCACATTTTCCCATCTCCACCCCTTTCCACTTTCTGCAGAGACTGTTCCCTCCGCAACTCCCTGGTTAATTCATCCCTTCCCACCCAAACCGCCCCCTTCCCCAGGTACCTTCCCCTGCAACCGCATAAGATGCAACACCTGTCGTTATACCTCCTCCCTCAACTCTGTCCAGGGACCCTGATAGTCCTTTCAGGTTAGGCAGAGGTTCACTTGCACCTCCTCCAACCTCATCTACTGTATCCGTTATTCAAGATGTGGACTCTTATATATCGGCGAGACCCAGTGCAGACTGGGCGATTGTTTCACTGAACACCTTCACTCAGCCCGCCTGAACCAACCTGATCTCTTGGTTGCTGGACAATTTAATTCTCCTTCCCATTCCTACACAGACCTTTCTGTGTAATATTGATTTCTCTCACTTCAGGTAGTCCCGGCATTCCCCCTCTCTCTCTATCCCTCCCCTACCCAAGTAGCACCAGTTTCTCATTTTCACCCTACAAACGGCTAACAATGGCCTGTTTCCTTTATCATCGTAACTTTTTTGCATATCTTTCATTCATTGTTCTTTATCTCTCCACATCACCATCTAAATCTCTCATTTCCCTTATCCCTAACCAGTCTGAAGATGGGTCTCGACCCGTAACGTCACCCATTCCTTCTCTCCAGAGATGCTGCCTGTCCTGCTGAGTTACTCCAGCTTTGTGTGTCTATCTAAGGTCAGTGTTAGAATGGGAAATGGAATTAAAGTATTTGGCAACTGGAAGATCAGGTAGAGCGAAGGTGTTCAGCGAAACAATCGCCCAGTCTACGTTTGGTGTCGCCGATGTACAAGAATCCACAACTTGAACAAAAGATACAGTAGATGAGCTACCCCGACAGTCAATAGACAAGTGCAGGAGTAGGCCAAATTGGCCCTTCGAGCCAGCACCACCATTCACTGTGATCATGGCTGATCATCCACAATCAGTACCTCGTTCCTGCCTTCTCCCCATATCCCCTGACTCCGCTATCTTTAAGAACTCTAACTCTCTCTTGAAAGTATCCAGAGAGGATCGGCCTCCACTGTCGACTGTGGCAGAGAATTCCACAGGTTCACAACTCTCTGGGTGAAAACGTTTTTCCTCATATTGTTTTAAATGGCCTACCCCTTATTCTTAAACTGTGGCCCCTGGTTCTAGACTCTCCCAACATCGGGAACATGTTTCCTGCCACTAGCGTGTCGAATCCCTTAATAACCTTACATGCTTCAATAAGATCCTCTCTCATCCTAAATTCCAGTGTATACAAGCCCAGCCGCTCCAGTCTTTGAACATGTGACAGTCCCACCATCCCGGGAATTAACCTGGTGAAGCTACGCTGCACTCCCTCAATAGCAAGAATGTCCTTCCTCAACTTTGAAAACCAAAACTGCACACAATACTCCAGGTGTGATCTCACTAGGGCCCTGTACAACTGCAGAAGGACCTCTTTGCTCGTATACTCAACTCCTCTTGTTATGAAGGCCAACATGCCATTCGATTTCTTCATTGCCTGCTGTACCTGCATGCTTACTTTCAGTGACTGATGTACAAGGGCACTCAGATCACGTTGTACTTCCCTTTTTCCTAACTTGACACCATTCAGGTAATAATCTGCCTTCCTGTTCTTGCCACCAAAGTGGACAACCTCACATTTATCTACATCAAACTGCATCCGCCATGCATCTGCCCACTCACCCAACCTGTTCAAGTCACGCTGCAACCTCATAGCATCCTCCTCACAGTTCACACTGCCACCCAGCTTTGTGTCGTCTGCAAATTTGCTAATGCTACTTTTAATCCCTTCATCTAAATCATTAATGTATATTGTAAATATCCCAGCACCGAGCCTTGCAGCACCCCACTAGTCAATGCCTACCATTCTGAAAGGGACTCGTTAATCCCTACTCTAGTCTTTGTAGTCCTTTTAGGTTAGGCAGAGGTTCACTTGCACCTCCTCGAACCTCATCTACAGTATCCGATTTCTTTATTTGGCTGAGTGAGGTGCAAGGAGAAGGAGGAGGCTATGAGGCTGCAGGGTGAATTCGATAGGTTGGGTGAGTGTGCAGATGCAGCATAATGTGGATAAGTGTTAGGTTATCCACTTTGGTGGCAAGAACAGGAAGGCAGATTGATATCTGAATGGTGTCAGATTAGGAAAAGTAGAGGTGGCCTTGTACGTCACTGAAAGTAAGCATGCAGGCAGTGAAGAAAGCTAATGGTCTTCATAACAAGAGGAGTTCAGTATAGGAATAAAGAGGTCCTTCTGCAGTTGTACAGGGCCCTAGTGAGACCACACCTGGAGTATTATGTGCAGTTTTGGTCTAATTTGAGGAAGGACATTTTTGCTATTGAGGGAGTGCAGCGTAGGTTCACCAAGTTAATTCCTGGGATGGTGGGACTAACGTATGATGAAAGAATGGTTCGACTGGGCTTGTATTCACTGGAATTTAGAAGGATGAGAGGGCATTTATAGAAACATATAAAACTCTTAAGGGATTGGGAAGACTAGATGCAGGAAAAATGTTCCCCATGTTGGGGGAGTTCAGAACCAGGGGTCACAGTTTTAGAATAAGGAGTAGGCCATTTAGGACTGAGATGAGGAAAAACATTTCCACCCAGAGAGTTGTGAATCTGAAAATCTCTGCCACAGAAGGCAGTGAAGGCTAACTCACCAGATGTTTTCAAGAGATGGTTAGATTTAGCTCTTAGAGCTAACGGAACCAAGAGGTATGGGGGAAAAGCAGGACAGGATACTGATTTTAGATGATCACCCATGATCATATTAAATGGCGGCGCTGGCTCGAAGGGCCGAATGGCCTACTTCTGCACCTATTTTTAATGTTTCACTGACAGGAACATGCTGGTCCTGAACTCTCGCTATCTTGTGTTTCAAAGCCTCCCATTTACCCTTGTCTGTTTGCCTGGAAACAGCAGTCGCAAATCTAACTTCTGAAGCTTCCTCTCCAGCACCATCAAAACTGGCCTTACCCCAATTTAGAACTCCGACTTTTCAACCAGTCCCGTCCTTTTCAAGAACTATATTAAAACTAGAATTATAATTAGTGGTCCCCATGACTGCACAGTAATTTAATCAGGCAAAGTTGATACCATTGCCAAAGATGTGTTGGAGGCAAAGATAAATTGAGAATTATTGTCTGACATTTTAATCGCTGACATTTTTTAATCTTACACCAGTTACAGTAAAAGTTGATGCTGGAGTAGCAGACATTCTGTGCTCTCAGACAGAGTTACACAGTACGAAATGCCCCTATAGCCCAATTTGTCCATGTCTAACTTGCCAAACTGAGCCAGATCATTTGACTCATGAGGTTATCCACTTTGGTAGCAAAAACACGAAGGCAGATTACTATCTAAATGGCGTCAAGTTGGGAAAAGGGGAAGTACAACGGGATCTGGGGGTCCTTGTTCATCAGTCACTGAAAGTAAGCATGCAGGCAGTGAAGAAAGCGAATGGCATGTTGGCCTTTATAACAAGAGGAATCTAATATTGGAGCAAAGAGGTCCTTCTGCAGTTGTGCAGGGCCCTGGTGAGACACCTGGAGTATTGTGTGCAGTTTTGGTCACCTAATTTGAGGAAGGACATTCTTGCTATTGAGGGAGTGCAGCATAGGTTTACAAGGTTAATTCCCAGGAAGGCGGGACTGTCATATGCTGAGAGAATGGAGCAGCTGGGCTTGTACACTCTGGAGTTTAGAAGGATGAGAGGATATCTCATTGAAACATATAAGATTATTAAGGGCTTGGACACGCTAGAGGCAGGAAACATGTTCCCGATGTTGGGGGAGTCCAGAACCAGGCGCCACAGTTTAAGAATAAGGAGTAAGCCATTTAGAACGGAAACGAGGAAACACTTTTTCTCACAGAGAGTGGCGAGTCTGTGGAATTCTCTGCCTCAGAGGGCGGTGGAGGCAGATGCTTTCAAGAGAGAGCTAGATAGGGCTCTTAAAAATAGCGGAGTCAGGGGATATGGGGAGAAGGCAGGAACGGGGTACTGATTGGGGATGATCAGCCATGATCACATTGAATGGCAGTGCTGGATCGAAGGGCTGAATGGCCTACTCCTGCACCTATTGTCTATTGTCATATCCCTCCACCTATCTAAGTGACTTTTAAATGCTTTTTAAAACTAAGACTCCAGAACTATTCATAAATTCATAAGCCATTGGAACAGAATTAGGTCATTATGACCATCGTCTACTCTGCCATTCAATCACGGCTGATCTATTTTTCCCGCTCAACCCCATTCTCCTGCCTTCTCGCCATAACCCCTGACACCTTTACTAATCAAGAATCTTGTCAAGTCAAGAATTTTATTGTCATGTCCCAGATACATAGAAACATAGAAAATAGGTGCAGGAGTAGGCCATTCGGCCCTTCGAGCCTGCACCGCCATTCAATTTGATCATGGCTGATCATCCAACTCAGCATCCTGTACCTGCCTTCTCTCCATACCCCCTGATCCCTTTAGCCACAAGGGCCACATCTAACTCCCTCTTAAATATAGCCAATGAACTGGCCTCAACTACCTTCTGTGGCAGAGAATTCCAGAGATTCACCACTCTGTGTGAAAAATGTTTTTCTCATCTCGGTCCTAAAAGATTTCCCCCTTATCCTTAAACTGTGACCCCTTGTTCTGGACTTCCCCAACATCGGGAACAATCTTCCTGCATCTAGCCTGTCCAACCCCTTAAGAATTTTGTAAGTTTCTATAAGATCCCCCCTCAATATTCTAAATTCTAGCGAGTACAAGCCGAGTCTATCCAGTCTTTCTTCATATGAAAGTCCTGACATCCCAGGAATCAGTCTGGTGAACCTTCTCTGTACTCCCTCTATGGCAAGATAGTACAATGAAATTCTTGCTTGCTGCAGCACAACAGAATCAGTCAATCTACGCCTTAAAAACACCCATTGACTTGGCTTCCACAGCCATCTGTGGCAATGAATTCCACATCGGGAGGCCGTTAGAGACTTGAAAGAGGTGAGAGTATGGAGAGATTTGAGCAAAAGGATGGTGATTTGAATGTAAATGCTACTCCACTATTACAAAGTAGCTGATGTAAATGTGATGGATGAATGGAAGTTGCATTGAATTAGGAATTGGGCAGCAGAGTTTTGGAATAGCTGACATTCAAGGTTGGCATTCATGGAGCAATGGAATGGTAGAATCACGCGAGCCTCTTCCAGCTAACGATGACAGTGTTATAAATTGTGATTATGGCTGCAGATAAATTGGATCTGATCCCTGATGCAATTGGCCACAACAGGTTATTGAAGAGGAAGCATTGCATCATTGTACTCCTTGCTGTCACTTTGCTGGTGATTGAGAATAGACTGATTGGGCAGCTGTTAGCTGGACTGCATTTGTCTTTATTTTTGTGAGTAGGCAAGAGCAAGACCTGGACGTTTCCATGTTGTTGTGCAGACAATAGACAATTGGTGCAGGAGTAGGCCATTCGGCCCCTCAAGCCAGCACCGCCATTCAATGTGATCATAGACAATAGGTGCAGGAGTAGGCCATTCGGCCCCTCAAGCCAGCACCGCCATTCAATGTGATCATGGCTGATCATCCCCAATCAGTACCCCATTCCTGCCTTCTCCCCATATCCCCTGACTCCGCTATCTTTAAGAGCCCTATCTAGCTCTCTCTTGAAAGTATCCAGAGAACTGGCCTCCACCACCCTGTGAGGCAGAGAATTCCCCAGACTCACCACTGTCTGTGAGAAAAAGTGTTTCCTCGTCTCCGTTCTAAAAGGCTTACCCCTTATTCTTAAACTGTGTTAGTGTTGTAACTATACAGGAACAGAGTGGCTGCAGAGAGGTTGCGGCTTCTGACGTACTGTATCTGGAATGCTGTCTGCTTCATCTTCATCATTGTGGCCATTGTTCTCGGCTCTTTCTTCGTGTCAGTGGAGTCACTGGCAACTAACTCCTGCGTTGGTGGAGTTGTCGGGAGGCGAGTGAGATGGATGTTACACTTAGCACTTTGGCTGAACATGGTTCTAAATGCTTGATCCATATCCCACCATTCCCTCCATGGCCATGTGCCCATTTAAAAGCCTCTAACACACCACTGTCATGTTTGTCTCCATCACTATCCTTGGCAGTGTGTAAATCGCAAATACCACCATCTCTCTGGACCTATGTAAGCTCTGCAGTGGTGTACAGAATGAATGATAAAGTGAAATGATTAGTAATTGGCTACACCGCCACACTTTGTAGTGGCACGGTTGTGTAGCGTTAAAACTACTGCCTTACAGCGCCAGACACCCTAAATCTAAACTAATTTAGTTCTCTGAACAAAACTTTTGTTTTAACCATTTTTTTGTTTATCTCGTGTGATTTCTTCTGTTGAGGTTTTTGTTTTGTGACTGAAGGGCCTGTCCCACTGTACGAGGTAATTCAAGAGTTCTCCCGAGTTTCCCCTGATTCGAACTCGGAGAATTACGGTATTAGCTGCTCATAGGTACTCGGGGCTCTCATGGAAACATGTTGAAAAATCTTCACGAGCTTACCTCGTTTCCTGAGTACCTGCCATTAGCGTTACGAGCCGCTAAGAGGCGCCCCGAGCTCCGACGTACCAGCTACGTACATTCTACGTGCTTACCGCGAGTTTTTTTTGTAAACTCGGTAGAGCTCTTCAATCACCTCGTACAGTGGGACAGGCCCTTAAATAGTTTTATTCTGCACATGGCATGATTTCTATAAGTAACTTGTTTCTTTCTTCCTCTTTCAAATATCCATTTAGAGTTGCAATTACATCCGAGCCTGCGCATCAAACCAAGAGTAATACGCAGGAGGCGCCTCATGAACCGCAGCAAATTGCCATGTACAACAAAGATGTTCTCTTTTCTGGAGACCGAGAAATGTGTTTTGAAGAAATACGAGCTCAGAATTACATAGCAAAAATGCAACAGAATGAACGGAGTAAGTTGCTTGTTGTTTCCTTACACCTTCTTTGATTTACACCTACCACTTATGAAGAAAGCTGATTTTATTCTTTTGTGGTTTCCATTTCTAAACAAAAAGGTTGCCTATTGGTTATATTGTTTAAGAAAGAACTGCAGATGCTGGAAAAATCGAAGGTAGGCAAAAATATTGTAGAAACTCAGCGGGTGAGGCAGCATCTATGGAGCGAAGGAATTGGCAACGTTTCTGGTCGAGACCCTTCAGGGTCTCGACCCGAAACGTCACCTATTCCTTCGTTCCATAGATGCTGCCTCACCCGCTGCAATTCTCCAACATTTTTGTCTACTATTAGTTATATTGTTCTCTTATAAAATGTGATTAATTTTCTTCATGTGGCTAAACCTTTATTAAATGTTTGAGTGATAATTTCTGCTTTTGTTATTATGAATCGAAGGTAATCTGATCAGCAGCACCAAGTCTGATGAGATCAAACTAATGGAGCAGACGCTGGAACAGTTGAAAATGCAGCTGAAGTTAACTGAGGAGCAAACGCATGAAATAGCGCAGGTGAGTGTTCCAGAGATACTGCCTGATCCGCTGAGTCATTCCAGCAATTTGTGTCTACCTTGAGTGTATCTGTATTGTGGGTGAAGGTCACTAAATATGGCCGTTATCCGGGATTTGGAGACTGCAAATGCCGGAATCTTGAGCAAAACATAAAGTTCTGGAGGTTTGTTGGGGACATGTCAGACTTCCTAAGCCAGGCGTCGGCAACATACGCCCCCCCGGGCCGAATGCGGGCCGTAACCCGAAATCATCAGTCCCACAGGCGGATTTTTTTTTCCCGTCATCATCCAGCCCGCCGAGCTCCCCGAGCAGCAGCATGGCTAAGCGCCCCAAGCAGCGGCCGAGCTCTGGCTGTACTGCAGCCGGCACCCCCCCCCCCCCCCCCCCCCCCCCCCCCCCTTCTGTGAACACGTTTAAAAAAGAACTGCATATGCTGGAAAAATCAAAGGTAAACAAAAATGCTGGAGAGCCTCAGCGGGTGAGACATGCATGGATTGCATGAGGCTGCCTCACCCGCTGATTTTCACCAGCATTTTTGTTTACCTGTGAGCACGTGATTTGATGCCTGCCATCCGGGGCGGGATGGGAGCGGGATCCATGTGTACACGTGATAGATGTGGCCCGCCATCCGCTCACAGACATGTGTTCCGACCCCTATGCAGAACAAGGTTGCCCACCCCTGTCCTAAGCTTTCTGAGGAAGTGGAGGTGTGCTTTCTTGGTTGTTGCTTCAACATGGGTGGTTGAATTTGAAGATTTTAACCCTCTCTGCTACAGCACCGTCGACACCAGGACACAAAGTTCTCAATCTCCTTCCTGTACTCCGTCTCATCCTTATTTGCTATCCGGCCCACCATGGGGGTGTCGTCTGTGAATTTGTAAATTGAGTTAGATTTGTATATGGCTGCACAGTCGTGTTCTTTACTCCTTCTCCACCCACGACTGAGAACACATCCTTGCAGAGACCCCGTGTTGAGGATTATTGTAGAGGATGATTTGTCCCCTATCCTCACTGATTGGGGTCTTGGTCAGTAGGTTGAGGATCCAGTTGTGGAGAATAGTGGAATTAATGGGTCCTTTTCAGAATGGCAGGCAGTGACCAGTGGGGTACCTCAAGGCTCAGTGCTGGGACGCCAGTTATTTACAATATATATTAACGATTTAAACGAGGGAATTAAATGTGACATCTCCAAATTTGCGGATGAAACAAAGCTGGGTGGCAGCGTCAGCTGCGAGGAAGATGTTATGAGGCTGCAGGGTGACTTGGATAGGTTGGGTGAGTGGGCAGATGCATGGCAGATGCAGTATAATGTGGATAAATGTGAGGTTATCCATTTTGGTGGCAAGAACAGGAAGGCAGATTATTATCTGAATGGTGTCAGATTAGGAAAAGGGGAGGTGAAACGAGACCTGGGTGTGCTTGTACATCAGTCACTGAAAGTAAACATGCTGGTACAGCAGGCAGTGAAGAAAGCTAATGGCATGTTGGCCTTCATAACGAGTTGGTCTCCTACTTTGAGGAAGGACATTATTGCGATTGAGGGAGTGCAGTGTAGGTTCACCAGGTTAACTTTGTTGTTGTTTTCCTCCTGCTACCCCAGTAATTTTGCATGATTTTATAAATTACAATAAAGTCACATTCTAATCAACTACCTTTTGGTCTCAATTTTTCCAATATTTATGCAGACTTCATCCCAAAATACCTTGCAGCTGGCGACTACACCTTCGACGTTACCCACCAAGGCTGAGACACCGTCTTCAGCTGCTGCTACAAAAGGAACGGGCAGAAGGGAAGACTTTGAGGAGAATTCATCATTGGGTGCCTGTGCTAGACCAGTGCGGACTGCAAGTTTCACAGAAGCTGCGCTGCTGCAATGCCAGCCTGGTGCCTCACTATTGATGCCAAAGATGGATGATAAGCAAAGATCTCTTGGAAGCCAACCTGCATTCCCAATGTTTGGAGAGCCAGAGAGTAGCATTAATAAGTCACGGACAGAGTTGGAGCCTCCATCCAGATCTCTGGCTATCAATGCTAATGAAAGTAGCAATGAGCAACAGTAAGTATTTTTCATCTAAACAATTCCATACAGCTTTCCGCAAAGGCAAACTTAGCAATTACGCTATTCTGCTTAATTTTTATATATTCACACAGCATGGAAACTGGACCTTCGGCCCAACTTGCCCACACTGACCAACGTGTCCCATCAACGCTAATCCCACTTGCCTGCTTATAAGAATTATAGTTAAATAACCCATTCGGGTTCATTTTAGTTTCATTTTGTTTTGGTAATTTAGTTGCTGCTTCTGTTGAAGCACATCAATGCGATAGCCCCACGTTATGATATTAGTTGTGAATTTTAAGTAAAGACCTGGCAGTGTGGTGTTTAATTTAGGAAACAACACTGTTCATCATACACTGTCAGTAGAAAATTACCGAAAGACAATAGGTGCAGGAGTAGGCCATTCGGCTCTTCGATGTGATCATGGCTGATCATGCCCAATCAGTACCCCGTTCCTGCCTTCTCCTAATATCCCCTGACTCCGCTATCTTTAAGAGCCCTATCGAGCTCTCTCTTGAAAGTATCCAGAGAACCGGCCACCACCGCCCTCTGAGGGAGAGAATTCCACAGACTCACAACTCTCTGTGTGAATAAATGTTTCCTCATCTCCGTTCTAAATGGCTTACTCCTTATTCTTAAACTGTGGCCCCTGGTTCTGGACTCCCCCAACATTGGGAACATGTTTCCTGCTCCCAAGATCCCACAGAGTTGTAAAGACCCACTGAATCTGCCCCAAGCTTTGTATAAAACTACCCTGCAACAACACAGCTTATGAAGTAAACAAAAATGGATGAACTTTTGTGTGGTTCAGATACCAAATACTGTTTAAATAAAATGTGTTTGTGCAACAGACAACATTTAATTCTTTTCCTAGGGTTATGAATGAGAGCGGCAACAGTTCTAGAATGGGTTCCTTCTCAAGGCCAAAAGAAGGTAAATATCACATGGTTATTGGAGAACATTTTTAACAGCTCGTATCACACCACCAAAACAGCATTCACCGAATGTAAGGGAAACCTTTTTATGCTTGTGGCTTATGGAGTGTTTATCACACTAGCTTGGAAGCATTGTGTCTTCCAGCTCTCTCTCTCTCCCCCCCCATTAGAATGTATTTCATGGGCTGTAGGATGTAAGATGCCGGTAAGTCTGATTCCCATTTGGAATCCCATTATCCTGGAAGTTGCTGTTTCACTTCCAACATTCCTTCCAATTCCTTTGGTGATTTTAGGTCATTGTTACTCTCTCCTCCATATTATCGTTACCTCGCAGCATTTCAACTTTTCCCAATTCTCCTGGATTTCCCCCTTGTAATTTCCTACCCTTCCACCCACACCTCTTTTAGATTTGTACTTTAGACTTTTAGAGATACAGCGTAGAAACAGACTCTTCGGCCCACCGAGTCTGCGCCGACCAGCGATCACTCGTACACTATCACTATCCTACTCGCCAGGGACAAATTTGAATTTTGCCGAAGCCAATTAACCAACAAACCTGTACATCTTTGGAGTGTGGGAGGAAACCGGAGCACTCTGGGAAAACCCACGTGATCACGGGGAGAACGTAGAAACTCCATGTAGACAGCACCCAAGATCAGGATCGAACCTGGGTGTCTAGTGTTGTAAGGCGGCAACTCTACTGCTGAGCCACTGAGCAAAGAGGTCCTTCTGCAGCTGTACGGGGCACTAGTGAGACCACTCCTGGAGTATTGTGTGCAGTTTTGGTCTCCAAATTTGAGGAAGGACATTCTTGCTATTGAGGGAGTGCAGCGTAGGTTCACCAGGTTAATTCCCGGGATGGCGGGACTGTGATATGTTGAAAGAATGGAGCGACTGGGCTAGTATACGCTGGAATTATAGGGGTGATAGGGAATCTTATTGAAACATATAAGATTATTAGGGGTTTGGACACGCTAGAGGCAGGAAACATGTTCCCAATGTTGGGGGAGTCCAGAACCAGGGGCAACAGTTTAAGAATAAGGGGTAGGCCATTTAGAATGAGGAATGAAGAAAAAACTTTTTCACCTAGAGAGTTGTGAATCTGTGCAATTCTCTGCCTCATAAGGCAGTGGAGGCCAATTCTCTGGATGCTTTCAAGAGAGAGTTAGATAGGCAGGAACGGGGTACTGATTGTGGATGATCAGCCATGATCACATTGAATGGCGTTGCTGGCTCGAAGGACTGAATGGCCACTCCTGCACCTATTGTCTATTGCCACCCCCATTCTGTTTCTTAAAATCTGCCTTCCACAGCTCATTGGATAGTTTTTGGACCACTTCCCGTCTCTGAATTAAATGATGTTCATGGCACCTTACTGATGATGCTAATTTGCTTCAGATGGTCAATATTTGTGACAGTAATTATAGCAAGTGACTCCTGCTTGTAGAGAGACAACCCATATTCTGTTCAGGCTAACAAAGGGTCTCCCGTCCCTTCTCTCCGGAGGCGCTGCCTGTCCCACTGAGTTACTCCAGCATTTTTTGTCTTTCTCCGGTGTAAACCAGCATCTGCAGTTCCTTCCTATACACCATGACCTGCTTTGGCTAGGTGTCCACTCTACTGCTTGCTCTACTCCTTTATTCAGTGTGATTCAATGAACAGGTTTTTATCTCCTTGTAGCCTGTTATTCATTTGGCATCGAATGTGTTTTTTAAATACCTGATTAGAAAGGTTTAAGGCTGTCCAACATTTTTTTATTTTATCTTGTGTTACTTTTTGAAATATTCCTCTTGACTTTGTAAAGTTTTATAAGTAAGGGAATGGAGTATTACAAATATTTAATTATTTGTTTTAAATTGTGACTGTTTGCAGGAAATGTTTTGGGAATAACCATGAATTTATCTCGCACTCCAAACTCCTCTTTTGGCATGGTTCAACCTACTCCATCTAAAGTCCTCCCCTCACCTACTGTTTGTACTAAAGAAGCTTTTGGTAAGACAGTCATTTCTTACCACTGGGGACCCCAGCTATTTACAATATATATTAATGATTTGGACGAGGGAATTGAATGCAAGTTTGCAGATGACACGAAGCTGGGGGGCAGTGTTAGCTGTGAGGAGGATGCTAGGAGACTGCAAGGTGACTTGGATAGGCTGGGTGAGTGGGCAAATGCATGGCAGATGCAGTATAATGTGGATAAATGTGAGGTTATCCACTTTGGTGGCAAAAACAGGAAAGTAGACTATTACCTGAATGGTGGCCGATTAGGAAAAGGGGAGATGCAACGAGACCTGGGTGTCATGGTACACCAGTCATTAAAAGTAGGCATGCAGGTGCAGCAGGCAGTGAAGAAAGCGAATGGTATTTTAGCATTCATAGCAAAAGGATTTGAGTATAGGAGCAAGGAGGTTCTACTGCAGTTGTACAGGGTCTTGGTGAGACAACACCTGGAGTATTGCGTACAGTTTTGGTCTCCTAATCTGATCAAAGACATTCTTGCCATAGAGGGAGTACAGAGAAGGTTCACCAGACTGATTCCTGGGATGTCAGGACTTTCATATGAAGAAAGACTGGATAGACTCGGCTTGTACTCGCTAGAATTTAGAAGATTGAGGGGGGATCTTATAGAAACTTACAAAATTCTTAAGGGGTTGTACAGGCTAGATGCATGAAGATTGTTCCCGATGTTGGGGAAGTCCAGAACAAGGGGTCACAGTTTAAGGATAAGGGGGAAATCTTTTAGGACCGAGATGAGGAAAACATTTTTCACACAGAGAGTGGTGAATCTGTGGAATTCTCTGCCACCGAAGGTAGTTGAGGCCAGTTCATTGGCTATATTTAAGAGGGAGTTAGATGTGGCCCTTGTGGCTAAAGGGATCAGGGGGTATGGAGAGAAGGCAGGTATGAAATACTGAGTTGGATGATCAGCCATGATCATATTGAATGGCGGTGCAGGCTCGAAGGGCCGAATTGCCTACTCCTGCACCTAGTTTCTATGTTTCAGTTCATGTTGGCATCATTTTACTTTTGCAAATAGAAAGTTGTGCTTTCAGAACTGCGTCCTGAATGGATAAAGTTGTGATTCTGACTGGATACATTGTAAATCCACAGCCAATTTAAGATGTTTGAAAATTGGGGCTAGAAATTGGTTATGGATGTTAATGCTGAGTTGTGTCACTCAATCAATTCCCTATACACATTCCAAGCTGAACTCAAATGAACCTTACCGGCTCTGAAACCGGCTAATCAGGCCAACTCATCCCTATATCTCGTCTCCGCTCGTCCCACCTGTCCGCGTTTGGTCCCAATCCCGGTACACCTGTCCTATCCATGCACGGTGCCCTCCATAATGTTTGGGACAAAGACCCATCATTTATTTATTTACCTCTGAACTCCACAATTTGAGATTTGTAATAGAAAAAAATCACGTGGTGCACTTTGTCAGATTTTAATCAAGGCCATTTTTATACATTTTGTTTTTTACCATGTAGACATTACAGAAGTGTTTATACATAGTCTCCCCCCGTTTCAGGGCACCATAATGTTTGGGACACAGCCATGTCATGTAAATGAAAGTAGTCATGTTTACTATTTTGTCGCAGATCCTTTGCATGCAATGACTGCTTGAAGTCTGTGATTCATGGACATCACCAGTTGCTGGGTGTCTTCTCTGGTGATGCTTTGCCAGACCTGTATTGCAGCCATCTTTAGCTTATGCTTGTTTTGAGGGCTTGTCCCCCTCAGTTATCTCTTCAGCATATAAAAGGCATGCTCAATTGGGTTCAGATCGGGTGATTGACTTGGCCACTCAAGAAATGACCATTTTTTAGCTTTGAAAAACTCATTTTTTGGTTTAGCAGTATGTTTGGGATCATTGTCTTGCTGTAGAATGAACCGCCGCCCAATGAGTTTTGAGGCATTTCTTTGAACTTGAGCAGATAGGATGTGTCTATACACTTCAGAATTCATTATGCTACTACCATCAGCAGTTGTATCATCAATGAAGATAAGTGAACCAGTACCTTCAGCAGCCATACATGCCCAGGCCATAACACCCCCACCACCGTGTTTCACAGATGAGGTGGTATGCTTTGAATCTTGGGCAGTTCCTTTGCTCCTCCATACTTTGCTCTTGCCATCACTCTGATACAAGTTAATCTTCATCTCATCTGTCCACAAGACCTTTTTCCAGAACTGTGGTTGCTCTTTTAAGTACTTCTTGGCAAACTGTAACCTGCCCATCCTATTTTTGTGGCTAACCAGTGGTTTGCATCTTGCAGTGTAGCCTCTGTATTTCTGTTCATGAAGTCTTCTGCGGACAGTGGTCATTGACAAATCCACACCTGACTCCTGAAGAGTGTTTCTGATCTGTCGGACAGGTATTTGGTGATTTTTCTTTATTATAGAGAGAATTCTTCTGTCATCGGCTGTGGAAGTCTTCCTTGGCCTGCCAGTCCCTTCGCGATTAGTAAGCTCACCAGTGCTCTCTTTCTTCTTAATGATGTTCCAAACAATTGATTTTGGTAAGCCTAAGGTTTGGCTGATGTCTCTAACAGTTTTATTCTTGTTTCTCAGTCTCATAATGGCTTCTTTGACTTTCATTGGCACAACTTTGGTCCTCATGTTGATAAATAGCAATACAAGTTTCCAAAAGTGATGGAAAGACTGGAGGAAAGACTAGGTGCTGAGAGCTCTATTATACCTGCATTAAGGAGGCAATTAAACACACCTGAGCAATTACAAATGCCTGTGAAACCATGTGTCCCAAACATTATGGTGCCCTGAAATGGGGTGGGACTATGTATAAACACTGCTGTATTTTTTATATGGTGAAACCAAAATGTATAAAAATGGCCTCTAATAAAATCTGACTGCATTTTAACCACGTGTGATTTTGTCTAATAGAAATCTCAAATTGTGGAGTACAGTGATGGGGTTTTTGTCCCAGACATTATGGAGGGCACTGTAGCTGTCCAAAGTTGGCGACATTAATAATAATAATAATAATAAATTTTATTTGCGGGCGCCTTTCAAAGTCTCAAGGACACCTTACAGAAATTAACAAAAGAGAAAAAACATATAGTCGGAGTAAAATAAATTGCTTATTTTCAGACACTGCAGTTGACATCAAATAGTGCTTCTTTTGCACTGTCGCCCAATAATATTTCAGTGCTGTTGGCAAGGTTATCCAGTTGGGTGCATGTTTTTTGCAGTTTTCGGTATTTGAAATGGGCTTCACCTTTAGGACAAGCTCCTTTTAAAATTTGATGTTAATAAAAATTCCAAGTAATGAACATTCATTAATGATAGATGGAAAACACTTTCAACTTTCAGTTTGAAAACGTGAGAAATAAAGGAATCCTTACAAATCAGAAGGCTGAATCTCAAAGAATCCAGTTTGGGATATTTAAGGATCTCGAGGGCCGTGTAAATAATTGTATTTCACCTGAGCATGTAGTTTTTGTACAAGTTTTAACTTGGCAATTGTGACAGTTTTGGTGGAAACGTTTTGAACTATTGTTTACAGGTTCATTGTAAAACACTAAGATATTTCAGACCAGTTTAGTTTAGAGTTACAGCGCGGAAACAGGCCCTTCGACCCATCGAGTCTGTGCCGACCAGCGATCCCCCCACATATGAACATTATCCTACATACACTAATAAACCTAAACCAAGCAGACAACATCCATTGCCCTAACCTCACCAATCATCTTTAACTTGCTGAAGTGTTTTAACTAGAAATTCAGTTTGGTGTGATTAACAGTCATGCTCTAACACACCAGGGAGTAAAGGTTTGTTTTTTTGCTGCAGATGTTATAATGCACATGTTTCAAACGCCAGTAATCCCTGAATTAGCTCAAGTGAATGAGAATGGCGGTGCTTCTGAAGATGATCAAATGCAGGTACAAGAGGGAGATTCCACAACATATTGTGAAAGGAATGGTAAGTCAGAATGAATTTCTCTCTGAATTTATTTTCATCATTCCAGCTATTTGAATTTGCCTGATTTCTTGGCTTGTGTTCTTTGATGGACTGCACTCTAAATTTTAAGATCAATTGTGATTTTGAACTAATTTAAATTTGTTTGTCCCAATGATGAATTCCATTGAATTACTGTAATTGATGTAACACTAATGAATTTTACAACGGTGAGTTTTCCCATTTAAAATGAGTACTATTATCTCCTGGGTTCTAGTTTAGTGATGTGTGATAGAGTTCTGGTTAAAAGTTGTTTAGTGTCTTCGAGTCATACAGCACGGAAACAGGCCCTTCAGTCCAACTTACCCCTGCCGATCAACATGCCCTATTACACTAGTCCCACATGCCTGCATTTGGCCCATAACCTTCTAATCCTTTACTCTCCAAATAACATTTGAATAGGTGCCTGGATAGGAAAGGTTTGGAGGGAAGATGGGAGTAGCTTAAATGGAGCATCGTGGTCAGTATGGACAGTTTTCTACCTGTCCAGGAAGGAACTGCAGATGCTGGTTTAAATCAATGGTAGACACAAAATGCTGCAGTAACTCAGTGGGGCAGGCAGCATCTCTGGAGAGAAGGAGTGGGTGATGTTTCATGTCGAGACCCATCTTCAGACTGTCCAAATGTCTTTTAAATGTTTAATCAATGTTTTATTATAAATATTTAATGTTTTGCGTATCATTCTTAACTGTTACTGTATGTCATGTTGTCACTTGCGGGCGGAGCACCAAGGCAAATTCCTTGTATGTGAATACTTGGCCAATAAACCTATTCATTCATTCATTCAAATGTTGTTTTTGTATCTGCTCCAACTACCTTCTCTGGCAGCTCGTTCCATATACCCACCACCGTCTGTACGGAAAAGGTTATCCCTCGGGTTCTTATTAAAATGTTTCCCCCTCTCACCTTACACCCATATCCTCTGGTTCTTGATGCCCCTACTCTGATTAAAAGACTGTGCATTCACCTATTTATTCCCCTCATGATCTTATACACATCTAAGATCACCCCTCATCCTCCTGCGCTATCAAGGAATAAAGTCCTAGTCTGCCCAACTTCTCCCTACAGCTCAGACTCTCGTGTGCTGGCAACATCCTTATAAATTGGAGGAGCAGTCTGCACCCTAGCGGCATAAACATTGAATTCACCAATTTCCTGTAGCCCTTGCTGTTTCCTCCCCTTCCCAGCTCTCCCTCAGCCCTCTGGCTCCTCCTCTTCCTTTCTTCTCCCCCCCCCCCCACCATGCATCAGTCTGAAGAAGGGTTTTGGCCCGAAATGTTGCCTATTATCTTTGTTCCAAAGATGCTGCCGCACCCACTGAGTTTCTCCAGCACTTTTGTCTATCTCCTTATAAATCTTCTCAGTATCTTTCCAACTTAACAAGATCCTTCCTATAACAGGGTGCCCATACCTGAACACAATACCACCAATGCAACCTTGCCTACTAATCTTTCAGGCAAAATGTTTCTAATACTTTGAGCAAAGTCAGTCCACTGTTGTCAATGTTGTAGAACTCATAATTTTAAAAAAAATTGTGA
This sequence comes from Amblyraja radiata, assembly GCF_010909765.2. NCBI lineage: Eukaryota > Metazoa > Chordata > Chondrichthyes > Rajiformes > Rajidae > Amblyraja > Amblyraja radiata. The sequence continues at coordinate 113,901,198 of NC_045960.1, read as the reverse complement.
GAGGAATGTGAATTCGAAAGGTTCAGAGAGAAGATATTACTAGCTTAGATGGAACATCTTGGTTGTCATGGACAAGTTGGGCCGAAGGGCATGAATCTATGCTGCATGACTCTGATTCTCATATAGTGCTTATTTGCACAGTGAATGGCAGGGCTCTGGGGAGTGTTGTAGAGCAAAGGGATCAAGGAGTACAGGTACATTGTTCCTTGAAAGTGGCGTCACAGGGAAATAGGGTAGTTAGGAAGGCTTTTGGCACATTGGCCTTCCATCTGTCAGAGTATTGAGTATAAAAGTTGGGAGGCCACGTTACAGTTGTACAAGGCATTGATCTTGTATTGTGTTCAGTTTTGGCCACGCTTTTATCGGAAAGATGTTAAGCTGAAAGAGTGCAGAGAATATCTATGAGGTTATTGCCATGACTCGATCTGAGCTACAGGGGGGTATTGAGCAGGCGAGGAATTTATTCCACGGAGCGCAGGAAGATGAGGGGTATTTTTATAGATGTCATAAATGATAGGAGTAAAATTAGGCCATACGGCCCATTCGATTCAATCATGGCTGATCTATCTTCCCTCCTAACCCCATTCTCCTGCCTTCTCCCCATAACCCCTGACACCCGTACTAATCAAGAATCTATCTATCTCTGCCTTTAAAATATCCATTGACTTGGCCTCCACAGCCGTCTGTGGCAAAGAATTCCACAGATTCACCACCCGCTGACAAAATAAATCTCTCCTCGTCTCCTTCCTAAAAGAACGTCCTTTAATTCTGAGGCTATGACCTCTAGTCCTGGACTCCCCCACTAGTGGAAACATCTTCTCCACATCCACTCTATCCAAGCCTTTCACTATTCTGTACGTTTCAATGAGGTCCCCCACCCCCCCTCATTCTTCTAAACTCCAGCGAGTACAGGCCCAATGCCGACAAACGCTCATCATAAGTTAACCCACCCATCCCTGGGATCATTTTTATAAATCTCCTCTGGACCCTCTCCAGAGGCAGCACATCCTTCCTCGGATATGGTGCCCAAAATTGCTTACAATATTCCAAATGTAGCCTTACCAGCGCCTCAGCATTGCATCCCTGTCTTTGTTTTCAAGCCCTCTTGAAATAAACTAGTTTGTTTTGCTGGCTGTATGGATATGGTATATGGTAAATATGCTGAGTCTTTTACCCGACATGGGGAATGAAGAAAGAGGACATATGTTTCATGTGAAGAGGCGAAAGATTTGAAAGGAACCTTTTATATACATATAGTGCTAGGCATATGGACGAGCTGTCAGAGGAGGTAGTTGAGGCATTAAAAAAAAAAAATGGATAAGTGCATGGATAGAAAAGGTTAAGGAATATGAGCCAAACGCAGGCTTGTGGGCCTAGTGTAGATGGGGCATGTTGGTTGGTGTGGGCAAGTTAGGCCAAAGGGCCTGTTTCTACGTTGCATGACTCCATGACTCTATTTAATATGCCTCTATTTTTAAATGTATCCTTCATTTTACAGATATAATCTACAGCAGTCACACATGTCAGGAGAATGGGGTTGAGAGGGAGACATAGATCAGCCATGAATGAATGGTGGAGTAGACTTGATGGGACGAATGACCTAATTCTGCTCCAAGCACTTAAGAACATCACTGGACGCAACAGGCAGTAGGGTCAGAAAGTGATGGGTTCTGTTAACTGAAGCGGTTTAATGGTATCGTCCGAGTTAGATCTTGAGTTCACAGATCAGTTCCAACACGGACTGATTTTTTTTTTGTATTTCACTGTTTCCTTCAAATTCCATTTCTTTTGAATGAGACTTAAACCTAGGCCTTGTCCACCAATCCATAGGGTAGGAAAGAAACCCCTCAGGGAATAATTCATTAGTGAGAGCCCTGCTTGGTGCTTTCTCACCAGTCTGGAGCACTGTGGAATGTTTTGTGTTATTTATCTTTGAATCTGTCACATTTTACTATTACTGTGTCTTTTTCCTTCAGCTAAAATTCAGAACTTGACAGTAATGTCTGGTGGTTTTTCACATGAATAATATCACTTTCTTTGCTTTTTCTCCAAGATATCCATCAATCCCAGGAACACTTGGGTATGAACGTAGCTCCACCTTCCACCGTGCCATTTTCTATCTTTGAAGATGATGCTGGTGCTGTAAAGAGGTATTGGAAACAATTTCTTAGAATCCTCGTTTGAAAATGTCTCGCTAGTTGGGTTGTTTAAGAAAGAACCGCAGATGCTATAAAAAAAATCGAAGGTAGACAAAAATGCTGGAGGAACTCAGCGGGTGAGGCAGCATCTATGGAGAGAAGAAATAGGCGACGTATCGGGTCAAGACGTGCTGAAGAAGGGTCTCGCACCAAAACGTCGCCTATTTCTTCTCTACATTGATGCTGCTTCACCCGCTGAGTTCCTCTAGCATTTTTGTCTACCTTAGCTAGTTGGGTTTGTGCTTTGTTTAAATTAACATTCTTATGTTACAGCGTACAGAATACTTTGAAGTGTAAAACAATAGATTCAAGACCACTGGGAGAATTATGTGACAGACAAAGCGTGACCAGAAAAGAAAAGGTAAAGATTCTGATTTGTTGCCCAACCAGTTTAAATGTTGGTTCAAATGACATGTTCCCCCAAAGATGGGCTGGAATGCATCTTACTTGATTTAGCTCTACAGTGAGGTTACAATTCAACTGTTCCAACACCAGAGAGAACATGTGTAGGAAGGAACTGCAGATGCTGGTTTAAAAGCTTTTGTTGCATGCCAACCATTCAGCGGAAAGACAATACATGATTACAATCGAGCCATTCGCAGTGTAGACATAGAAACATAGATAATAGGGGCAAGGGTAGGCCATTCGGCCCTTCAAGCCACTACCGCCATTTAATATGATCATGGCTCATCATCTAAAATCAGTACCCCGTTCCTGCTTTTTCCCCATACCACTTGATTCCATTAGAGCTTCCTCTTAGCCCTAAGAGCTAAATCTAACTTTCTTGAAAACATCCAGTGAATTGGCCTCCACTGCCTTCCGTGGCAGAGAATTCCACAGATTCACAACTCTGGGTGAACAAGTTTTTCATCATCTCAGTTCTAAATGGCCTACCCTTTATTCTAAAACTGACCCTTGTTCTGGACTCCCCCAACAGCAGGAACATTTTTCCTGCATCTAGCCTGTCCAATCTTTAAGAATGTTATGTGTTTCTATATGATCCCCTCGCATCCTTCTAAATTACAGTGAATACAAGCCCAGTCGACCCATTCTTTCATCATATCTCAGACCCGCCATCTAGGGAATTAACCTGGTGAACCTACACAATAGCAATAATGTCCTTCCTCAAATTAGGAGACCAAAAACCTGGAGACCAAAGTGTATAAATACATGACAAGGGAATAACGTTTAATGCAAGGTAAAGCCAGTAAAGTCCGATCAAAGATAGTCCAAGGGACACCAATGAGATAGAGAGTAGTTCAGGTCTGCTCTCTAGTTGCAGTAGGATGGTTCAGTTGCATGATAAAGAGCTGGGAAGAAACTCCCTGAATCTGGAGGTGTGTGTTTTACCTGAAGGGAGAGGGGAGAAGAGAGAGTGGCCAAGGTGCGACTTGTCCTTGATTATGCTGCTGGCCTTGCCAAGGCAGAGTGAGCTTTAAATAGAGTCAATGGAAGGGAGGTTTGTTTGCGAGATGGTCTGGGCTGTGTCCACAATCCTCTGCAATTTTTTTCTGTCTTGAATGGGGCTGTTCCCAAACCATGCATCTGTAAATGTTTTTGAGGTTTGTTGGGGACATTCCATACTTCCTAAGCTTTCTGAGGAAGTGGAGACATTGGTGTGCTTTCTTGGTCATTCCTTCAATATGAGTGGTTGAATTTAAAGATTTCAACCATCTCTGCTTCGGCTCCGTCAAGACAAACTGGGGTATGTGTCCCACTTTGTTTCCTGAAGTTGATCTCTTTTATCTTGCTGACATTGAGAGAAAGGTTGTTGTCTTGACACCAGGACACAAAGTTCTCAATCTCCTTCCTGTACTCCGTCTCATCATTATTTGCTATCCGGCCCACAATGGTGGTGTCGTCTGTGAATTTGAACATTGAGTTAGATTTGTACATGGCTGCACAGTCGTGGGTGTAGAAGGAGTAAAGAACGGGGCTGAGAACACATCCTTGCACAGCACCAGTGTTGAGGATTATCGTGGAGGATGATTTGTCCCCCATCCTCACTGATTGGGGTCTGTTGGTCAGGAAGTCGAGGATCCAGTTGCAAAGTTGAGTGCTGGCTCCAAATCCTAGACACCTACAAATGGTTGTCCCTGATCAAAATCACGATGTAACTAATTTGGCTTGCATAATACAAATAGTCTTCCCCACATCCATAGCAAATATATATTCCATATACTGTAGGTGCTATGGAAATGGCCTGAATAGCGGAACCAGCTCTGTTTAATTTTTAACAGCTTTTTGACTGTGAATATTGCTCATTTTTAAATGTTGAAGCCATTTGACAGCTTGTTAGTGTCATCCAGTCACATGGCACAGAAACAAGCCTTTCGGCCCATCCTGTCACTGCCAATCATGGAGCACCCATTTCCACCATTTGGTCTATTGCTTGAATGTGTGGCTTACACTCTCTGTTAAAGTATTTGTGTAGGATTTATGCACAAGGCCTTAACGATCAGTTTGCATCATTTCTTGTTCAGGAAGTTTTCCTTGAGAATGTTTTTAACAATTAGTAGGTAGGTGAGCAGAGTTTGCGGGTGTTGTTATTGTCTCAGAAAGCTGTTAATCTTGCTTTAGTGATAGGATTATATACTGCTATTTGTCAATCATGTTTATATCGTTATTCCCACACAAGGACTCTTGGCCTTCATTTTCCCTGACATAGCGTCCTTATTTATTTTCCTCTTGCCCTTAACTGTACTTGCGTACATTCATACAACAGTTCATACTACAGTAAAAATCAAATCAAAATTCTTGATGGGTGAGCTCAGATTCAGATTCAGATTCAACTTTAATTGTCATTGTCAGTGTACAGTACAGAGACAACGAAATGCAGTTAGCATCTCCCTGGAGAGCGACATAGAATATGATTTCAATAAATAAATCTATTTACATGCATACAGTCAAAGTGTTTTTCCTGTGGGTGGAGTGTCGGGGGGGGGGGGGGGGTTATTGGCAGTCACCGAGGTACATTGTTGAGTAGTGTGACAGCTGCAGGGAAGAAGCTGTTCCTGGACCTGCTGGTCCGGCAACGGAGAGACCTGTAGCGCCTCCTGGATGGTAGGAGGGTAAACAGTCCATGGTTGGGGTGAGAGCAGTCCTTGGCGATGCTGAGCGCCCTTCGCAGACAACGCTTGCTTTGGACAAACTCAATGGAGGGGAGCGAGGAACCGGTGATGCGTTGGGCAATTTTCACCACCCTCTGCAGTGCTTTCCGGTCGGAGACAGAGCAGTTGCCATACCATACTGTGATACAGTTGGTAAGGGTGCTCTCGATGGTGCAGCGGTAGAAGTTCACCAGAATCTGAGGAGACAGATGGACCTTCTTCAGTCTCCTCAGGAAGAAGAGACGCTGGTGAGCCTTGTTGACCAGAGTTGAGGTATCGTGGGTCCAAGAGAGGTCATCAGAGATGTTGACCCCCAGAAACCTGAAGCTGGAAACACGTTCCACCTCCGTCCCGTTAATGTGGATGGGGGTGTGCGTGCCGCCCCTAGACTTCCTGAGCTGGACCTCCTCCCTATAGGCCGACTCATCGTTGTTGCTGATGAGGCCAATCACCATTGTATCATCTGCATACTTGATGATGGTGTTAGTACCATGTACAGGTGTGCAGTCGTAGGTGAAGAGGGAGTAGAGGAGGGGGCTCAGCACACAGCCCTGTGGAACGCCGGTGTTCAGGGTGAGGGTTGAAGAGGTGTGCTTGTCTAACCTAACAGACTGGGGTCTGTTGGTTAGGAAGTCCAGTATCCAGTTGCAGAGGGAGGGGTCGATGCCCAGGTTACCGAGTTTTGTGATCAGTTTAGAGGGTATAATGGTGTTGAATGCTGAGCTGTAATCGATGAACAGCATTCTTACGTAAGTGTATCTGTTGTCGAGGTGGGAGAGGGCGGAGTGAAGTGCCATTGAGATGACATCCTCCATACTCCTGTTCTTGCGGTAGGCAAACTGATAGGGATCCAATGTGGGGGGTAGGCAGCCTTTGAGGTGTGCCAAGACCAGCCTCTCGAAGCACTTGGTGATGATGGGAGTAAGTGCAACTGGGCGGAAGTCGTTGAGGCTTGCCGCAGTGGGTGTTTTTGCACCGGCACGATGGAGCTGTGTCAGCAGAGCAAGAAATAGTTAACATTACATCAGGGACTTTCATCAAAAGACAACTGATGAATTACTTTGACCTGAATCTTCTTTATTCCATACTTGTTTCCTAATCTAAGTATTTTCAACGATTCACTTTTATTTCAGAAGTGGAATTTTGTTGTTGTTTTCTTCCTGCTACCCCAGAAATTTTGCATGATTTTATAAATTACAATAAAGTCGCATTCTAATCAACTACTTTTTGGTCTCTATTTTTCAAATATTTATGCAGACTTCATCCCAAAATACCTTGCAGCTGGTGACTACACCTTCGTCGTTACCCACCAAGACTGAGACACCGTCTTCAGCTGCTGCTACAAAAGGAACAGGCAGAAGGGAAGACTTTGAGGAGAATTCATCATTGGGTGCCTGTGCTAGACCAGTGCGGACTGCAAGTTTCACAGAAGCTGCGCTGCTGCAATGCCAGCATGGTGCCTCACTATTGATGCCAAAGATGGATGATAAGCAGAGATCTCTTGGAAGCCAACCTGCATTCCCAATGTTTGGAGAGCCAGAGAGTAGCATTAATAAGTCACGGACAGAGTTGGAGCCTCCATCCAGATCTCTGGCTATCAATGCAAATGAAAGTAGCAATGAGCAACAGTAAGTATTTTTCATCTAAACAATTCCATACAGCTTTCCGCAAAGGCAAACTTAGCAATTACGCTATTCTGCTTAATTTTTATATATTCACACAGCATGGAAACAGGACCTTCAGCCCAACTTGCCCACACCGACCAACGTGTCCCATCAACGCTAATCCCACTTGCCTGCCTCTAAGAATTATAGTTAAATAACCCATTCGGGTTAATTTTAGTTTCATTTTGTTTTGGTAATTTAGTTGCCGCTTCTGTTGAAGCACATCAAAGCGATAGCCCCACGTTATGATATTAGTTGTGAATTTTAAGTAAAGATCTGGCAGTGTGATGTTTAATTTAGGAAACAACACTGTTCATCATACACTGACAGTAGAAAATTACCAAATTTCAGTGTTGTAAAGACCCACTGAATCTGCCCCAAGCTTTGTATAAAACTACCCTGTAACAACACAGCTTATGAAGTAAACAAAAATGGATGAACTTTTGTGTGGTTCGGACACCAAATACTGTTTAAATAAAATGTGTTTGTACAACAGACAACTTTTAATTCTTTTCCTAGGCTTATGAATGAGAGCGGCAACAGTTCTAGAATGGGTTCCTTCTCAAGGCCAAAAGAGGGTAAATATCAATCATTATATTTGGCAATCGTGTGGAAGAACATTTCATGGTTATTGGAGAACAATTTTAACTGGTTATACCACACCACCAAAACAGCATTCACTGAATGTTCACAAAATACTCCCAAATTAGATTTAAATGAAATGTTTATAGTTTAAAAACCAAAATGAATAGTCAGAAGAGCAAATGCACTGATATTTATTCATAGTCTGAACGTCACCTATTCCTTCGCTCCATAGATGTTGCCTCACCCGTTGAGCTTCTCCAGCATTTTTGTCTACCTTTGATTTTTCCAGCATCTGCAGCTCCTTAACCATTTATTCATAGTTCATAATTTCCTAGTTGCAACTTAAAAAAAAAAAAGGGAAACCTTTTTCTGCTTGTGGTTTATAGTTTATCACACTAGCTTGGAAGCATTGTATCTTCCAGTTCTCTCCACCCCCCCCCCCCCCCCCCCCCCCCCCATTAGAATGTATTTCATGGGCTGATGGTTGTAATCAGATTCCCATTTGGAATCCCTTTATCCTGGAAGTTGCTGTTTCACTACCAACATTCCTTCCTATTCCTTTGGTGATTTTAGGTCATTGTTACTCTCTCCTCCATATTATTGTTACCTCGCAGCATTTCAACTTTTCCCAACTCTCCTGCCTCCGATCAAGGATTTCTCCCTTGTAATTTCCTACCCTTCCACCCACACCTTTTTTAGATTTGTACTTTAGAGTTTTATAGATACAGTGTAGAAACAGACTCTTCGGCCCATCGAGTCTGCGCTGACCAGCGATCACCCCGTGCACTATCACCATCCTACACACTAGGGGCAATTTCGAATTTTACCTCAGCCAATTAACCAACAAACCAATACGTCTTTGGAGTGTGGGAGGAAACCGGAGCACCCAGGGAAAACCCACGTGATCACGGGGAGAACGTAGAAACTCCATGCAGACAGCACCCAAGATCAGGATCGAACCTGGGTGTCTAGTGTTGTAAGGCGGCAACTCTACTGCTGAGCCACTGTGCCACCCCCATTCTGTTTCTTAAAATCTGTCTTCCCCAGCTCATTGGATAGTTTTTGGGACAACTTCCCGTCTCTGAATTAAATGATGTTCATAGCACCTGCTAATTTGCTTCAGATGGTCAATATTTGTGACAGTAATTATAGCAAGTGACTCCTGCTTGTAGAGAGACAACCCATATTCTGTTCAGTCTAACAAAGGGTCTCCCGTCCCTTCTCTCCGGAGGCGCTGCCTGTCCCACTGAGTTACTCCAGCATTTTGTGTCTATCTCCGGTGTAACCCAGCATCTGCAGTTCCTTCCTATACACCTTGTCCTGCTTTGGTTAGGTGTCCACTCTACTGCTTGCTCTACTCCTTTATTCAGTGTGATTCCATGAATGGGTTTTTATCTCCTTGTAGCCTGTTATTCATTTTGCATCAAACGTGTTTTTGAACACCTGATTAGAAAGGTTTAAGGCTGTCCAACATTTTTTGATTTTATCTTGTGTTACTTTTTGAAATATTCCTCTTGACTTTGTAAAGTTTTATGTATGCAATGGAGTATTACAAATATTTAATTATTTGTTTTAAATTGTGACTGTTTGCAGGAAATGTTTTGGGAATAACCATGAATTTATCTCGCACTCCAAACTCCTCTTTTGGCATGGTTCAACCTACTCCATCTAAAGTCCTCCCCTCACCTACTGTTTGTACTAAAGAAGCTTTTGGTAAGACAGTCATTTCAGTTCATGTTGACATCATTTTACTTTTGCAAATAGAAAGTTGTGCTTTCAGAACTGCATCCCGAATGGATAAAGTTGTGATTTGACTGGATAAATTGTAAATCCACAGCCAATTTAAGATGTTTGAAAACTGAGGCTAGAAATTGGTTATGGATGTTAATCCTGAGAATAAAGGTAGACAAAATGTTGGACTAACTCAGCGGGACAGGCAGCATCTCTGGAGAAAAGGAATGAGTGACGATTTGGGGTCGAGACGCTTCAGACTGAAGAAGGGTTTCAACCCGAAACATGATCCATTCCTTCTCTCCAGAGATGCTGCCTGTTCCGCTTATTATTCCAGTGTTTTGTGTTTACCTTGGTTTAAACCAGCATCTGCAATTCTTTCCTACATGTAATGCCGAGTTGTGTTACCCAATCAATTCGCTATAAACATTCCAAGCTGAACTCATAGAACCTTACCAGCTCGGAAACCGGCTAATCAGCCCAACTCATCCCTGCCGACTAACATGCCTCATCTCCGCTCATCCCACCTGTCCACGTTTGGTCCATATCCCTCTACACCTGTCCTATCCATGTAGCTGTCCGAAGTTGGTGACATTGCTTATTTTCAGACACTGCAGTCGACATCAAATAGTGCTTGTTTTGCACTGTCGCCCAATAACATTTCAGTGCTGTTGGCAAAGTTATCCAGTTGGGTGCATGTTTTTTGCAGTTTTCGATATTTGAAATGGGCTTCACCTTTTCGGACAAGCTCCATTTAACATTTGATAAGTTAATTTAAAAAATCCAATTAGTGAACATTCATTATTGATAGATGAAAAAACACTTTCAACTTTCAGTTTGAAAATGTGACAAAGAAAGCAATCCTTACAAATCAGAAGGCTGAATCTCAAAGAATCCAGTTTGGGATATTTAAGGATCTCAAGGGCAATGTAAATAATTGTATTTCACCTGAGCATGTAGTTTTTGTACAAGTTTTAATTTGGCAATTGTGACAGTTTTGGTGGAAACGTTTTGAACTATTGTTTACATGTTCATTGTAAAACACTAAGATATTTCAGACCAGTTTAGTTTAGAGTTACAGCGCGGAAAAAGGCCCTTCGACCCATCGAGTCCGTGCCGACAGCGATTCCCCCACATATGAACATTACCTACATACACTAATAAACCGAAACCAAGCAGATAACATCCATTGCCCTAACCCCACCAATCAACTTGCTGAAGTGTTTTAATTAGAAATTCAGTTTGGTGTGATTAACAGTCATGCTCTAACACACCAGGGAGTAAAGGTTTGTTTTTTTGCTGCAGATGTTATAATGCACATGTTTCAAACGCCAGTAATCCCTGAATTAGCTCAAGTGAATGAGAATGGCGGTGCTTCTGAAGATGATCAAATGCAGGTACAAGAGGGAGATTCCACAACATATTGTGAACGGAATGGTAAGTCAGAATGAATTTCTCTCTGAATTTATTTTCATCATTCCAGCTATTTGAATTTGCCTGATTTCTTGGCTTGTGTTCTTTGATGGACTGCACTCTAAATTTTAAGATCAATTGTGATTTTGAACTAATTTATATTTGTTTGTCCCAATGATGAATTCCATTGAATTACTGTAATTGATGTAACACTAATGAATTTTACAAAGGTGAGTTTTCCCCATTTAAAATGAGTACTATTATCTCCTGGGTTCTAGTTTAGTGATGTGTGATAGAGTTCTGGTTAAAAGTTGTTTAGTGTCTTCGAGTCATACAGCACGGAAACAGGCCCTTCAGTCCAACTTACCCCTGCCGATCAACATGCCCTATTACACTAGTCCCACATGCCTGCATTTGGCCCATATCCTTCTAATCCTTTACTCTCCAAATAACATTTGAATAGGTGCCTGGATAGGGAAGGTTTGGAGGGAAGATGGGAGTAGCTTAAATGGAGCATCATGGTCAGTATGGACAGTTTTCTACCTGGGTTTAAAATTTTTAAATTATATCTGCCCCAAATATCTTCTCTGGCAGCTCGTGCCATATACCCACCACCCTCTGTGTTGAAAAGGTTATTAAAATGTTCTCCCTCTCACCTTAAACCCATTTCCTCAGGTTCTTGATGCCCCTACTCTGAGTAAAAGACTGTGCATTCGCCTATCTATTCCCCTCATGATCTTATACACTTCTAAGATCACCCCTCATCCTCTGCGGTATTGTTATGGAGGTCATAAATGATAGGCCCATTTGGCCCATCAAGTCTACTCTGCCTTTCAATCGTATCCCTCTCTACCCCATTCTCCTGCACTCTCCACATAACCTCTTACACCTGTACTAATCAAGATTCTATCTATCTCTGCCTTAAAAATATCCACTGACTTGGTCTCCACAGCCTTTTGTGGCAAAGAATTCCACAGTTTCACCACCCTCTGACTAAAGACCTTTGTCCTCATCTCCTTCCTAAAAGAAGGTCCTTTAATTCTGAGACATCCTTCCTCTAGTCCTAGACCCACTTGTGGAAACATCCTCTCCATATCCACTCTATCCAAGCCTTTCACTATTCTAGATTTCAATGTGGTCCCCCCTCATACTTCTAAACTCCAACGAGTACAGGCCCAGTGCTGACAAGCGCTCATCATAGATTAACCTACTCATTCCTGGGATCATTTTTGTAAATCTCCTCTGGACCCTCTCCAGAGACAACACATCCTTCCTCAGATATGGTGCCCAAAATTGCTTACAATATTCCAAAAGTGGCCTTGCCAGCACCTCATAGATCCTCAGCATTGCATCCCTGTTTTTGTATACAAGCCCTCTTCGAATAAATACTAGCATTGAGTTTGTTTTTGCTAGCTGTATGAGATCATGTGAGGAATAGATAGGGTAAATATGCTGAGTCTTTTACCCGACTAGAGGAATAAAGAAAGAGGACATAGGTTTAAAATGAAGGGGTGAAAGATTTAAAGGGAAGCAGTGATAGAGGGGTAATTTTTTTATACACGTATATGGACGAGCTGTCGGAGGAGGTAGTTGATACAGGTTTAAAAAAATATTTGGATAAGTGCATGGCTAGGAAAGGTTTAAAGATATGGGCTAAATGCAGGCAGGTGGGACGTTTATTTGGGGCATGTTGGTCGGTGTGGGCAAGTTGGGCCAAAGGGCTTGTTTCCATGTTGTATGACTATTTAACATGCTTCTGTTTCAAAATGCATCCTTCATTTTAGTGATATATATATCTATATGTATGTGCGTGTGTGTTTGTTTGTTCGTGTATAATCGCATCTTCTCAAAAAAACGACTCGCTAACGGTAAAAAATTTACATATTCCGGTAGACATTTTTCCCCTGGAGTCCGAAAACGCCTTATCTGAAAATTTCATGCTCTATTTCTCGAGTTATTAATAAAAATGTTCAAAAATACTTTTGAACAATTTAAAATGGTTTTTACTTTAAAATCATTCCTCACAGCTTCCAACACACTTTGATACAAAGTTGCAAGGCAAGAACACTGGCAGGAACACTGAACTTTTCAGCTCAATGGCATCTCACAGCAAAGATTATAGAGGGATCTTTGTCTCACAGCATGTGCACCTGACATTTGCAACAATGTTGCCATCACAGCTCCTGGCAGGACAGGAGGGGGAGGGTCAATTGGTATTGCAATTGGGGATTGGGATGGGGTTTTTTCAACTCCAGTGCTGGGGGAGGCTCCCGACCTATGATCTTTGCTTAGGAGTGCTCAAAACTTACCTTTGGCAACGGGTTGAGTTGGAGGACCAAGCCTCCCGTGGGGGATACGGGTAAGGGACGGGTGTGTTGGGGGAGCAGATCCAACAGGTCTGCACTTGGTCGAGAGATAAATAAAAATCAAGGCTTCTTGCCTAATCTACTACAGCAATCACACATGTCAGGCTTGATGGGGGGAAGGCAGGAGAATGGGGTTGAGAGGGGAAAGTAGTTCGGCCATGGTTGAATAGCCGAGTAGACAATGGGATGATGGCCTAATACTGCTATCGCTCATGAACTTATGAACATCCATAGATGTTCAATAAAGCTCCATAGATGCTGCCTCACCCACTGAGTTTCTCCAGCACTTTGGTCTACCTTAGATTTTCCAGCATCTGCAGTTCTTTCTTGAACAACTTATGAACATCACTGGATGCAACAGACAGTAGGGTCAGTAGGTCACGAGTTCAATGGGTTCGGCAGCAGATTAATGGTATTGTCTGGGTTAGATCTTGAGTTCACAGATCAGTTCAACACGGGCTGATATTTCTTGTTTTCAGCGATTCCTTCAAATTCAAGTTGTTTTGAATGAGACCTAAACCTAGGCCTTGTCCACCAACCCTTTCATGTTCTGGCTTTTATGCAGAATTATGTGGAGACGTCAGGAAATTGGGGTATGAAAGAAACCCTCAGGGAATAATAGACAATAGGTGCAGGAGAAGGACATTCGGCCCTTCGAGCCAGCACTGCCATTCAATGTGATCAACCCAATCAGTACCCCGTTCCTGCCTTCTCCGCATATCCCCTGACTCTTTAAGAGCCCTATCTAACTCTCTCTTGAAAGTATCCAGAGAACAGGCCTCCACCGCCCTCTGAGGCAGTGAATTCCACAGATTCACAACTCTCTGCGTGAAAAAGTGTTTCCTCGTCTCCGTTCTAAATGGCTTTCCCCTTAAACTGTGGCCCCTGGTTCTGGACTCCCCCAACATCCGGAACATGTTTCCTGCCTCTAGCGTGTCCAAAACCTTAATCTTATATGTTTCAATAAGATACCCTCTCATCCTTTTAAACTCCAGAGTATACAAGCCCAGCCGCTCCATTCTCTCAGCATATGACAGTCCCGCCATCCTGGGAATTAACTTTGTAAACCTACGCTGCACTCCCTCAATAGCAAGAATGTCCTTCCTCAAATTAGAGGACCAAAACTGCACACAATACTCCAGGTGTGGTCTCACTAGGGCCCTGTACAACTGCAGAAGGACCTCTTTGCTCCTATACTGAATTCCTCTTGTTATGAAGGCTAACATCCCATTCGCTTTCTTCACTGCCTGCTATACCTGTTTACTTTAATTGACTGATGAACAAGGATCCCAGCTACAAAGACAGATGTGTACAGCAATTCGTTCTTCCCCCGCACAATTAAAGCATGGAATAATCTCCACCCAACTATAGTTACCCAACCAGATGCAACTAAATTTAAAGTAGCTCTTTCTTCCCAATAACCCTTTCTGGCTTAAGCCCTCCCTTCACCACCTCCAGTTTAAATTCCATTCGGAATATTTTGGAGGACCAAGAAACCAAGAAGGATCCCCAGATCCCGTTGTACTTCCCCTCTTCCCAACTTGACACCATTTAGATAATAATCTGATATTCCTGTTTTTGCTACCAAAGTGGACAACCTCACATTTATCCACATATAACTGCATCTGCCATGCATCTGCCCACTCACCCAACCTGTCCAAGTCGCCCTGCATTCTCATAGCATCCTCCTCACAGTTCACACTGCCACCCAGCTTTGTGTCATCTTCAAATTTGCTAATGTTACTTTGAATCCCTTCATCTAAATCATTGATGTATATTGTAAATAGCTGCGGTCCCAGCACCGAGCCTTGCGGTACCCCACTAGTCACTGCCTACCATTCTGAAAGGGACCCGTTAATCCCTACTCTTTGTTTCCTGTCTGCCAACCAATTCTCAATCCATGTCAGCACTCTACACCCAATAACACGTGCCCTAATTCTGCCCACTAATCGCCTATGTGGGACCTTATCAAATGCTTTCTGAAAGTCCCGGTACACAACATCCACTGGCTCTCCCTTGTCCATTTTCCTAGTTACATCCTCAAAAAATTCTAGAAGATTAGTCAAGCATGATTTCCCCTTCGTAAATCCATGCTGACTCGGACTGATCCTGTTACTGCTATCCAAATGTGCGGCTACATCATCTTTTATACTCCCCGTTCATTAGTGAGAGCCCTGCTTGGTGCTTTCTCACCAGTCTGGAGCACTGTGGAATGTTTTGTGTTATTTATCTTTGAATCTGTCACATTTTACTATTACTGTGTCTTTTTCCTTCAGCTAAAATTCAGAACTTGACAGTGATGTCTGGTGGTTTTTCACATGAATAATATCACTTTCTTTGCTTTTTCTCCAAGATATCCATCAATCCATGGAAAACTTGGGTATGAACGTAGCCCCACCTTCCACGGTGCCATTTTCTATCTTTGAAGATGATGCTGGTGCTGTAAAGAGGTATTGGAAACAACATCTTAGAATCCTCGTTTGAAAATGTCTCGCTAGTTGGGTTGTTTACGAAAGAACTGCAGAAGCTGGAAAAATCGAAGGTAGATTAAAATGCTGAAGAAACTTAGCGGGTGAGGCAGCATCTATGGAGAGAAGAAATAGGCGACGTTTTGGGTCAAGACGTGCTGAAGAAGGGTCTCGACCCGAAACGTCGCCTATTTCTTCTCTCCATTGATGCTGCTTCACCCGCTGAGTTCCTCCAGCATTTTTGTCTACCTTAGCTAGTTGGGTTTGTGCTTTGTTTAAATTAACATTCTTATGTTGCAGCGTACAGAATACTTTGATGTGTAAAACAATAGATTCAAGACCACTGGGAGAATTATGTGACAGACAAAGCGTGACCAGAAAAGAAAAGGTAAAGATTCTGATTTGTTGCCCAACCAGTTTAAATGTTGGTTCAAATGAAATGTTCCCCCAAAGATGGGCTGGAATGCATCTTACTTGATTTAGCTCTACAATGAGGTTACAATTCAACTGTTCCAACAGCAGAGAGAACATGTGTTAGAAGGAACTGCAGATGCTGGTTTAAACTGAAGGTAGACACAAAAAGCTGGAGTAACTCAGCAGAACAGGCAGCAACTTTGGAGAGATAGAATGGGTGACATTTCGGATTGAGGCCCTTCTTCAGAAGGGTCTCGACTCGACAAATCACCCATTCCTTCGCTCCAGAGATGCTGCCGGTCCCACTGAGTTCAGTCTACCTACAGCAGAAAGAACATTACTGCTAACTGAGCCAAACATGACATAGTGCCAGAGCTGGTCGAACTGCTGCCTCGCAGTGTCCGGCACCTATGTCTACTTTATATAGTTTGGTTTAGAGATACAGAATGAAAACGGGTCCACGCTGACCAGTATCGCCCGTTCACACGAGTTCTACCTTATCCCACTTTCTCATCAACTCTCTATACATTAGGGGCAATGTTAGAGGCCAATTAACCTACAAACCCACATATCTTTGGGATGTGGGAAGAGACCGAGCAGCCAGAGGAACCCCACAAGCTCAAGGGAAAATGCAAGCTCCACACAGACACAATACTGACATCAGATGCTGCTAGTGGAGTGTACGATTGTTCTCCCTGTGGCTGTGTGGATGCACATTATCCTCCCACATCCCAAAGACGGGCGATGTGTGGCATAATTGGCCATATTAAGTTGTTCCTGGCATATGAGCGGCTGATAAATTCGGGGAGGAGTCGATCTGAACACGGGGAGATTTAAAAAAAAATCCGATGTAGGATTATTGCAAACAAGTTGCTGATGGTTGGCGTGGACTTAGTGGGTCGAAGGGCCTGTTTCCTAGCTGTCACTTCCATTTATGAAGTGCAAGAGAGGAAATTAATTTTAATGATACAAAATACTGGAGTAGCTCAGCGGGTCTGGCACTTCTCAACCCGAAACATCACCTATCCATGTTCTCCAGGAATGCTGCCTGACCCATTGAGTTACTCCAGCACTCTGCATCATTTTGTATATTAACCAGCAACTGCAGTTCTTATGTTTCAGAGATTACATGAAAATTATTTCAAGGGTTCCGCAAGGGTAAAAAGGTTGAGAAATGCAAGTATAGACCAAATATTGGATGCATCTTGGTCATGGATGCTTGAACATCACCTGAATAATTCTGTTTAAGTCACTCATAAATTGTAAAGAGCTTCAATAACGCACTGTTGTCTTTACTACTTTCATTAGTAACTCACAAACAATACTGCATTAGCTGTACGTGGTCCGTCACACGAGCTAGAGAGAGATCAAGGGGTGGGGAGGTTACATTTATACTTGTGATATAGGGAGTGGTTAGTAGTGGTGAGGTCACTATGTTAAAGGAACATCTACATCCTTTCCCTTGGAAACAAACAATACAGTAGTGACATAGCGACCACGTCTCATGCGCTACGAGCAGGTAGGCAAACAGTTAAACAAGCAGAGGAGCATACAGCTAAGCAAATTCACCATAACGGACAGGCGGCTTAACCAGTCGGCCTGACCGGGTCCGCAGCTCGCCATCTCCTCCCTCTGCAGGAAGAGCAGTAGCTGGAGCGGTGGAAGGAGCCGGGGAACCCGGAGGAGAAAGAGCCGGCGGAGGCAGAGGCGGGGACATAGTGGTGGAATCGGGTGGACGGGCAGGCGAGCCAGGGGAAGCAGGCGGCGAGTGAGGCTGAAAGAGCTGAGAAGGCAGGGACCGAGGCATTCGCGGGGCGGCAGGCAGTGTTTCGTTCAGGGGAGGGGAGAAAGGGACGGCAGGCGGCGGAGGAGGCTCGTTGACAGGCCGAAGATGTTGGCGGGTCCGCCGGTAAATGGTGCCGTCGTGGTTGACCAGGTAGGATCGTGGCGATCCCGCATCACCGACAACGGTGGCAAGCTTTGAGGGACCTGAGGGGGACTGCATCCGGGCGACTTGGCCGAGGAACAGACGCGGAAGGGGGCGGCAGGACTGGTCGTGGGAGCGCTTCTGCACTTCGTGCTTGTGAGCAATGCGCTCCTGGACAGCAGCAGGCTTGAGGGGAGAGGGCACGAGGGACCGCTGGGTCACAGGGAGCGGAGGTCTCGTAGTGCGAGACATCAGCCGTTTGGCCGGCGAGCCCAGGGCAGTGTCGCGGGAGATGTTACGGATATTAAGAAGGGCTAAGTAAAAATCGGATTCGGACAGTCTACAATGTTCCAGCAAGTCCTTGGCACTGCAGACAGCGCGCTCCGCCAGGCCGTTACTCTGCGGGTACTCTGGACTGCTGGTGTAATGACGAAAGTTCCAGCTGGCAGCGAATCCCCGGAACTCGGCACTGGTGAACTGGCTGCCGTTGTCAGATTGGAGGGTCGCCGGGGAGCCGAAGGTTGCGAAGTGGCGGCGCAGCTTGCCAATGACGGCCGAAGAGGAGAGGGAGTGCAGCTGATCAACTTCGAACCAGCTGGAATAAGAATCAACAAGGACCTGAACCTGGCGATCAAACGCCCGCACTACCCTATGCGAACTGTAGAGGACGTCGCTGCACAGGTCGGTCCGGCCACTGTCTTTTCTGTCCTCGACGCCAAGAGCTCGTTCTGGCAGATACCGCTGGACGAGCGATCCTCCTACCTGACCACCTTCAGCACGCCTTTTGGACGTTTCCCTTTCCTCCGCATGCCATTCGGGATCAACTCCGCCAGCGAGGTGTTCCAGCGGACCATGGAGCAGCTGTTTGCCGGTCTGCCGTGTGCCATAATCGTGGACGACATCCTGGTCTACGGGAAGGACGTAGCCGAGCATGACCTCCACCTCCGCCAGGTCCTCGACCGGGCTCGTGATATAAACCTCAAGCTCAACCCCAAGAAGTGCCGTTTCCGCGTCCCGGAGGTCACGTACGTGGGGCACGTTTTCACTGCCTCGGGTCTGAAGCCCGACCCGCAGAAAACGGCTGCCGTCTCCAGCATGTCATCGCCCACCGACGTGCCCAGCCTGCAGCGTTTCCTGGGCATGGTTAATTACCTGGGGAAGTTCATCCCCGACCTCAGCGAAATGATCGCGCCTTTGAGGGAACTGACCAAGAAGGACGTCGCCTGGGTTTGGTTCCCGCACCATCAGTCGGCTTTCGAAGCCCTGAAGTCCCAGTTGGTCCGAGCACCAACTCTCAAATTTTTAGACCTGAAGCGCCCCATCGTCCTCACTTGCGATGCCTCGAAGTTCGGCCTCGGTGCCGCCTGCCTGCAGCTCTACGACAAGCTGCAGCTACCCGTCTCCTACGCTTCCCGCACCATGACCTCTGCTGAGCAGCGTTATGCTCAGATCGAGAAGGAGCTCCTTGCCGTGGTGTTTGCCTGCTCGAAGTTCAAGGATTACATCCTAGGCAACAACTTCGTTATCGAGACTGACCACCAGCCGCTGGTCACCATCCTGAACAAGCCGATACACGCCGCATCATCCCGCCTGCAGCGTATGATGCTGCAGCTCCAACGCTTCACCTTCCAAATTGTGTACCGCAAAGGCAAGGACATGTTTGTGGCCGATACGCTGTCCCGTGCACCCCTGCTATCCACTGCCCAACACCCATACGAGTCGTCCGACCTGATGGTGCTTAACCTTAACATTGTGCCTTCTCAGCAGATGCAATCCCTGGTCAAGCACATTGCCCTGGATCCTGCCCTGCAGCAGCTTGCCGACGTCATCAGGCAGGGCTGGCCTGACCGTCGTTCATCTCTACCTGCCGGTGCTGAACCGTACTTCCTGGTCCGCGATGAGCTTGTCCTGCACGACGGCGTGGTGGTGAAGGGACACAAGGTGGTCGTGCCCGCTGCGCTGCACGCTCACTATTTCGAATCCGCCCACCGCGGTCATCCTGGGGCCGAAGCCACTCTGTCACACGCCCAGAGTCAATTCTACTGGCCCGGCATGGCCGAAGACATCCGGGACAGGGTCTCCGCCTGCGCTACCTGCAATAGCCTCGCTCCCCGTCCGCAACGCCAGCCACTTCTGCAACAGCCTGCCCCTGAACTTCCATGGATGGCCCTCACCACTGACATTTTCGAGTGGCGTGGCAAGCACTTTCTGGTCCTTGTTGATTCTTATTCCAGCTGGTTCGAAGTTGATCAGCTGCACTCCCTTTCCTCTTCGGCCGTCATTGGCAAGCTGCGCCGCCACTTCGCAACCTTCACGATCCTACCTGGTCAACCACGACGGCACCATTTACCGGCGGACCCGCCAACATCAAAGTCGCGTCTAAAGACATCCCAACGGTGGGCAATGTCCGAGTCGAAGACAAGAGGATCTGGTTTGCGGCACGAGGTAGCCATGGCACGGGAGATAGAAAAGGAATAGGGAACTGGGTCAAATAAAAAAAACAGGAAACCAGGAGGCGCAGAGTCACGATTGTGACACCATGTAAAGAGCTTCAATAACGCACTGTTGTCTTTACTACTTTTATTAGTAACTCACAAACAATACTGCACTAGCTGTACGTGGTCCGTCACACGAGCTAGAGAGAGATCAAGGGGTGGGGAGGTTACATTTATACTTGTGATAAAGGGAGTGGTTAGTAGTGGTGAGGTCACTATGTTAAAGGCACATCTACATAAATGAAGTTGCAAACTAGCATGTGTAACTGCAGATGCGGGTTTAAATCGAAGGTAGACACAAAATGCTGCAGTAAGTCAGCGGGTCAGGCAGCATCACTGGAGAGAAGGAATTCTGAAGATGAGTCTCGACCCGAAACGTCACCCATTCCTTCTCTCCAGAGATTCTGCCTGTCCCGCTGAGTTACTCCAGCATTTTGTGTGTCTCTTCACAAACTAACATGACCCTCCTCATATTCCATTCATGATTGTATCTCACCTGTGATATTCAGTTAATATTTTCACAACTTTATTAGTATAAACCACTTTATGATGTCATATGGTCATTGTGATATAAAATTTCCCCCACCCCGACGCTGAATAAAGAGTAAAGCATTCAAATCACTCATGTTGTTTACCACCTTCATGATTTCTCTGTAAAGGGGATTAGTAATGTGAAAATTGTCCCAATAAACTGGCAGTAATGCCATAATTCAATTGCTGGGAAAGTTGTATGTCATATGTAAATTTTGTTGTTATGTAATTTGCATTATAAACTAGTAATTTTATTTTTTCACCAACTTTTTTATAGGAAATAAATGATCAAGACCGATCTGTTTGGGCTGTGTTTGGGAACAAAACGCTGACGAGTTATCCAAATATTACTGAGGATCTTACCTTTACCGCAGCATTGGCATCAACTCCGTTCTATGGGGTACCACAGCATCCAAAGCGAGATTCGGAGGAATGTGGTGAAAGTAAGGTCCCCTTTTGTGGTGAAAGTCAACTTTAAGCGATGATTTGTGTACTGCAAACTTGTGTTTAGCCGGGAAAACCATAGTAGAAATGTAGTTATGAAACTATCGATATTCTTCCAGAAATCACGGAAATTAAAAATGATGGATTCACAGCTCGTCACAGCACAGAAGAAGAACACATTCAACTTGCCAAAATCAGAAAACTTAGGTAGGAACTTCCAGCACCTAGAGTACTCCATTTTTCCTGAAATGTTGAGATTTAGTAACTTTTTTAAATCATTTGGTTACATTTATTAGCCTTTGAATTTTCAGATTAGTATTTTCAGAGTAGTGTGCATTGGGAACATTTTAGAATTATAATATGATATTTTCATAAATTGCATGACCAAAGATGAGGAAAAAACTGTTTCTCAATCCAAACAGATTTTATTGGTGTGATTATTATGTATTTTTCCTCGACCAACACCATCCCTTTGTCCCTATCCCCAAACTTTTATTTTATGCAGTTCAATCCAGGAACTAGGCTTGGAAGCAGACAATCACTTATCAGTCCCTGCCTTTGACTCTAACACTAATCGGGATGCATCTGAGGAATGTCAGACGGTTGAGGAGGGACTAGAGCTGTCCCCACTGCCTAGCCATGAAGAATACCTGGACAGTCTCATACCTGAACAGTCATTTTATTGTCTAGATGAAATGCACTGCAGTGATCTACAGTTTGATGAGGAGATGAATGAGACTTCAACAGAGCCTGGTAAATCTGAGTGAGCACCTCATGCTTCCGACAGGTGGGGGGGGGGGGGGGGAGATTTGGTGCCTGTTTATGAGGATCTTACTAATGTAACTGCCTTTAACCATCAGAATCTGCTCACTTTCAATGAGCAATGGTGGTAATACTTTTTTTTTCTGCGTCCCGTTCCTTCTAATTATTCTTAAACCGTGCCCTAAAGCACGTCTTTAGTATAAAAATGTTCAAGGCGTTGTAAACAAGGAAAAGAGACACAGAATGCTGGAGTAACTCGGTGGGGAGGGGGGGGGGGGGAGGAGACACAGGCAGCATCTCTGGATAGAAGGAATGGGTGACGTTTTGGGTCACGACCTTCAGACTGAGAGTCAGGGGAAATGGAAACAGGGATATGGAAGGGTAAGGTGTGAAAAAAAGAGATCAAAAAGGGCGAAAATTAATAAAACTGTAGAATAGATTGTTAGTTTGGGAAAGGTGACAATGAGGCATCCAAATTAAAATTTAATCAGGAGGGCACTCAAACTAGTCAGAGAACTGACTTTAATTTCTGGGGCTTATTTAGGACTTGGTTTCTTTCAACATAGTGATATGAGCAGCTCAGTGGTGTAGCAGTAGAACTACTACTGCCTTACAGCACCAGAGACCCGGGTTCCATCCTGACTATGGCTTTGTGTCTGTACGGACTTCGTACGTTCTCCTTGTGACCTGCGAAGGTTTTCTCTGAGATTGTCGGTTTTCTTCCACATTCCAAAGACGTACAGGTTTGTTGGTTAATTGGCTTGGTATATTTTAAAAAATGTCAATTGTCCCCAGTGTGTGTAGGGCCAGTGTTATTGTGTGGCGGTCGTTAATCGTTGCGGGCTCGGTGGGCCGCACTGTATCTCTAAATTATGCAGCATTGCAGAGCTCAGCGTTTACTGGGTGATTGGTGATGCTTTATCATAAAAAAATTATACATCTATAAAATAAAGGAAAAAGAAGCGACTAAAATTGGAAAAATGCTGGAAATACACGTGTGAATGGCAGGAGGCAGGGAAAAATGTTTCACTTTGGCATGTGGGATTTGCTGGAAAATCGAAGGTAGACAAAAATGCTGGAGAAACTCAGCGGGCAACCCGAAACGTTGCCTTTTTCCTTCGTTCCACAGATGCTGCCTCACCCGCTGAATTTCACCAGCATTTTTGTCTACCTTCCTGTTTGTCAATGATCCTAACTACTCCGTGACCTGGAGTGTTTTCACCTCAACGACTAAGAGTGCCTCCATCTTGTTTGGAAATAAAGCATATTTACTCTGTGGTTCTTGTATATATCACCAGTGACAAGTCGTGTTGTTAATCTACAACTGTGTACTATTTATAAATACCTGTTGCTCCTCTTCAGTGTAAACTCCATTTCAGGATACTGTTGGGCATTGGGTATTGGCTCTGGCCCTCATCTGGACCTTGCTAAATGATCAGCCCAGATAGCGTGAAATTAAATTCAATAGATTGGGACATTATTTCACACTTGCTGGAAAGTTGAATTTGTCATTGTCTTTTTGTCCAGTCTACCAATGTCTTTACTTGCAAATGTTGATGTGCAATCTGTGTATCGCAGTGAAATATGTCTGCATTTGAGAACATTGTCTTGTAGTTATTTATTCCAATTGTTTGAGTTATGTGGCAGCTCTTAATAATATGAACAAGATATTATCAAAAGGCATCTATGCAAAACCGAATGTTGGAAATATGTTTGTTTCTTCATTTCACCCCATTATTTCCTCAGTCTTTAAGTCTAAGCTTGCCATATCTTCAAGTAACTGCATATTTTTCTGAATGTTCACCCATTTAGTAATCTCTTTAAACAATATTGACCACTAAGTGGTAAGTGGTCTTTAAATATCACCCATACCTTTTCTTGCCTCGAGTCTACAAATGTTTTAAGCTTTAATAAAATGCTGTTTGGGCATTGTTTGTAATCAACTATAATTACACTAATATTGCACTACAACATACTTTTGGCAAGTCGTCCTGGAGAGAACCTTTCACTGCCCTCAGTTTAGTTTGGAGGTACAGCCCGGAAACAGGCCCTTCAGCCCACAGAGTCCGCGCCGACCAACAATCCCGCATATTAACACTATCCTACACACACTAGGGACAATTTACATTTACACCAAGCCAATCAACTTACAAACATATATGTTTTTGGAGTGTGAGAGGAAACTGAAAATCTCAGAAAACCTACGCGGGAGAACGTACAAACTCGGTACAAACAGCACCTGTAGTTGGGATCGAACCTGGGTCTCTGGCGCTGTAAGGCAGCAACTCTAATGCTGCTCTACCGTGCCGGCCCACATCACAAGCTACCTGCAGCAGATCACTAGCTACCTTGGATTCTTAGAGCAGCTTGTACTGGAGCCGACCAGAGAGAAGGCAATTCTGGATGTAGTGTTGCCTAATGAACCAGATTTAATAAGGGAACTCACGGTAAAGGAACCGCTGGGATGTACTGACCATAATATGATAAGTTTTAACCTGCAATTTGAGAGGGAGAAGGTTAAATAAGAAGTGGCAGTGATGCAGTTGAACAAAGGGGACTATGAAGGCATGAGACAGGAGCTGGCCAAGGTCGACTGGAAAAGGATCCTAGCAGGAATGACGGTGGTACAGCAATGGCAGGAATTTCTGGGCATAATCCGGAAGATGCAGGATCATTTCGTTCCAAAGAGGAAGATAGATTCTAAGGGGAGTAAAAGGCAACTGTGGCTGACAAGGGAAGTTAGGGATGGAATAAAAAGAATAAGTGTATAACATAGCAAAGAGTAACGGGAAGCCAGGGGATTGGGAAACTTTCAATGGACAACAGCACAAAAATGGCACTACAAGGTGAAAAGATGAAGTACGAGGGTAAGTTGGTCAAGAATATAAAGAAGGATAATGAAAACTTCTTTAGGTATGTTAAGATAAAAAGATTAGTCAAAACTAATGTGGGTCCCTTGAAGGCAGAAACAGGTGAAATTATTATGGGGAGCAAGGAAATGGCAGAAGTGTTGAACAGGTACTTTGGTTCTGTCTTCACTAAGGAAGACACAAACAATCTCCCAGATGTACTGGAGGACAGAGGATCTATGGAGACAGAGGAATGAAAGAAATTTGCATTAGGCTAGAAATAGCTTTGGGTGGACTGATGGGACTGAAGGATGATAAATCCCCAGGGCCCGATGGTCTGCATCCCAGGGTACTCAAGGAGGTGGCTCTAGAAATCGTGGACGCATTGGCGATCATTTTCCAATGGTCTATAGATTCAGGATCAGTTCCTGTGGATTGGAGGGTAGCTAATGTTATCCCACTTTTCAATGAAGGAGCAAGAGAGAAAACGGGGAATTATAGACCAGTAGCCTAACATCGGTGGTGGGAAAGATGCTGGAGTGAATTATTAAAGAAGTAATAATGGCACATTTGGAAAGCAGTAAAAGGATTGTTCCAAGTCAGCATGGATTTATGAAGGGAAAATCCTGCTTGACTAATCTTCTGGAATTTTTTGAGGATGTGACAAGTAAAATGGATGAACGGGAGCCAGTGGATGTAGTGTATCTGGACTTTCAGAAAGCCATTGATAAGGTCCCACACAGGAGATTAGTGGGCAAAATTTGAGCACATTGTATTGGGGGTAGGGTATTGACATGGATAGAGAATTGAATGGCAGACAGGAAACAAAGAGTAGGAATAAATGAGTCCCTGTTAGAATGGCAGGCAGTGGCGAGTGGAGTGCCGCAAGGCTCGGTGCTGGGGCCGCAACTATTTACAATATACTGTATACTGTAATGATTTAGATGACGGGATTAAAAGTGACACTAGCAAATTTGCAGATGGCACAAAGCTGGGTGGCAATCAGAACTGCGAAGAGGATGCTAGAAGGTTGCAAGGTGACTTGGACAGGTTGAGTGAGTGGACAGATGCATGGCAGATGCAGTATAATGTAGAGAATTGTGAAGTTATCCACTTATCGGCAAGAACAAGGAAGATTATTATCTCAATGGTGTCAGGTTAGGAAAAAGGGAAGAGCAACGAGACCTGGGTGTCCTTGTTCACCAGTCACTGAACGTATACATGCAGGTACAGCAGGCAGTGAAGAAAGCTAATGGCATGTTGGCCTTCATAACAAGAAGATTTGAGTATAGGAGTAAAGAGGTCTTTCTGCAATTGTACAGGGCCCTGGTGAGACCACATCTGGAGTATTGTGTGCAGTTTTGGTGTCCTAATTTGAGGAAGGACATCCTTGATATTGAGGCAGGGCAGAATAAGTTCACGAGGTTAATCCCCAGAATGGCGGGACTGTCATATGAGGAAAGATTGGAAAGACTGGGCATGTACTCACTGGAATTTAGAAGGATGAGAGGATATCTTATGGAAACATATAAAATTATAAAAGTACTGGATCAAGCTTAGATGCAGGATAGCTTGACAGGGGAGTCCAGAACCATGGGTCACAGTATAAGAATAAAGGGAAGGCCATTTAAGACTGAGATGAGACAAAACATTTTCACTCGGACGGTTGTGGATTTGTGGAATTCTCTACCACACAAGGCAGTGGAGGCCAAATCACTGAATTAATTTAAAATAGAGTTAGATAGAGCTCTAGGGGCTAATGGAATCAAGGGATATGGGGAGAAGGCAGGCACAGGTTACTGATGTGGATGATCAGCCATGATCACAATAAATGGCGGTGCTGGCTCAAAGGGCCAAATGGCCTCCTCCTGCACCTGTTTTCTATGCATCAGAGCTCATTCCAGTGTGGTCTCTGCATACTAGTGACTATCTGGAACCGTGCAACAGATCAATAGGTGTTGTAATCCAACCCCCAGGGTCATCAGGTGTCCAAGCCACAACTGAAAATTAAATTGTTGAATGTTTTGCTATTCTCAATCAAATATATCTCTAATTCAATAGCTCCTTCACACATGCAAAGATTGGACTCCATGAAGTGTCCATTTTATTGTGGTTCCCTGGCTGCATAGATAGCATAGTGGAAGAAGTTGCTAGTCCATGCACTCCACAGAGATGGTCTTAGGCATTTGCCCAGTGGGAACGAGGTCTTGTCCAACAGAATTATGGGCATCCAGATGAAAGATTTGTTTTGTGATTTTTTTTGGGTGGAATAGATCATTAAACATAGAAAATAGGTGCAGGAGGAGGCCATTCGGCCCTTCGAGCCAGCACCGCCATTCATTGTGATCATGGCTGATCGTCCCCAATCAATAACCCGTGCCTGCCTTCTCCCTATATCCCTTGATTCCACTGGCCCCTAGAGCTCTATCTAACTCTCTCAAATACATCCAGTGATTTGCCCTCCACTGCCCTCTGTGGCAGGGAATTCCACAAATTCACAACTCTGGGTGAAAAAGTTTTTTTCTCACCTCAGTGTTAAATTGCCTCCCCTTTATTATAAGACTGTGGCCCCTGGTTCTGGAACTGTGGCTCCTGGTTCTGAAACTGTGGCCCCTGGTTCTGGAACTGCGGCCCCTGGTTCTGGAGTGTGTCCCCTGGTTCTGGAACTGCGGCCCCTGGTTCTGGAACCGCGGCCCCTCGGTTCTGAAACTGGCCCCTGGTTATGGAACCGTGGCCCCTGGTTATGGAACCGTGGCCCCTGGTTATGGAACCGTGGCCCCTGGTTCTGGAACTGTGGCCCCTGGTTCTGGAACTGTGGCCCCTGGTTCTGGAACTGTGGCCCCTGGTTATGGAACCGTGGCCCCTGGTTCTGGAACTGTGGCCCCTGGTTCTGGAACTGTGGCCCCTGGTTATGGAACCGTGGCCCCTGGTTATGGAACTGTGGCCCCTGGTTCTGGAACTGTGGCCCCTGGTTCTGGAACTGTGGCCCCTGGTTATGGAACCGTGGCCCCTGGTTCTGGAACTGTGGCCCCTGGTTATGGAACTGTGGCCCCTGGTTCTGGAACTGTGGCCCCTGGTTCTGGAACTGTGGCCCCTGGTTCTGGAACTGTGGCCCCTGGTTCTGGATTGCTTCTCTTAATATTTTTTTATCTGAAGGGTGCAGTGTTACTTTAGGAATTTTTGGAATCCATGATGCTCTTTGTTCTATTTTGCTACAGTCAAAATCATGAATAATGTGACCAAACGTGTACCACTTCAAATACTGATTCAAATTAACCATAAAATGATAACTGATTTTCTATCTGTCTTTCTAGGTGTAATCATTAGAAACCCTTGGAATAAGGATCTTATTAGAGAACTCCTGTCAAATCTAACCAAACCATTGAGTTCGTACTCTTCTTTTATGACTTGGAAGGGCAACATGCCTGTTGTCAGGCCAAAAAACAACCTTCGCTTGGGTAAGTTTAAGAAGGAACTGCAGATGCTGGAAAATCGAAGGTAGACAAAAATGCTGGAGAAACTCAGCGGGTGAGGAAGCATCTATGGAGTGAAGGAAAAAAGGCAACGTTTCGGGTCGAGACACTCTTCAGACTGAAGAAGGGTCTCGACCCGAAACATTGCCTTTTCCTTCGCTCCACAGATGCTTCCTCACCCGCTGAGTTTCTCCAGCATTTTTGTCTACCTTCGCTTGGGTAAGAGTCAAGAGTGTACCATTGTCTTATGTATCGACAGCAGAACAATTAAATTCTTATTTTGCGGCATGTCACATCAAGAAGAGTTGAGTGTTTTATTGTCATATATGCCCTGCAACAGGACAATAGATATGTGAACATAGTACTGGGAAAAAAACATAATGAACAACAAAAAATGTTTCAATATATATGTATTATATGTAAAACGAACAGACAGATTAACAGTAATAGTGCTTAATTAAAAATAATGTCCCCATGTCTAACGCAATAATATGCAGATATATATATAATTGCACATTTACAACCACCTTGCTCCATTTTCCTCTTTCCATCCCCGAGTCCTTCATTTCCCTTTTATACACTCTTTCTTCCCTCCCCACACCCCCACGGTTCCTCTTCCACCCTTATCCCTCCTTTTGGCTCCACATTTCTAAAGACAATAGGTGCAGGAGTAGGCCATTCGGCCCTTCGAGCCATTCAATATGATCATAGCTGATCATCCATAATCAGTTCCTGCCTTCTCCCCATATCCCCTGATTCCGCTATCTTTAAGAGCCCAATCTAGGTCTCTCTTGAAAGTATCCAGAGAACCGGCCTCCACCGCCCTCTGAGGCAGAGAATTCCACAGACTCACAACTCTCTGTGAGAAAAAGTGTTTCCTCGTCTCTGTTCTAAATGGCTTGCCTCTTATTCTTAAACTGGCCCCTGGTTCTGGACTCCCCCAACATCGGGAACATGTTTCCTACCTCTAGCATGTCCATACCCTTAATAATCTTATATGTTTCAATAAGATTCCCTCTCATCCTTCTAAACTCCAGAGTGTACAAGCCCAGCTGCTCCATTCTCTCAGCATATGACAGTCCCGTCATCCCGGGAATTAAACTTGTAAACCTACACTGCACTCCCTCAATAGCAAGAATGTCCTTCCTCAAATTAGGGGACCAAAACTGCACACAATACTCCAGGTGTGGTCTCACTGCGGCTCTGTACAACTGCAGAAGGACCTCTTTGCTCCCATACTCAACTCCTCTTGTTATAAAGGCTTTCTTCACTGCCTGCTGTAAATGTAGCATTTCCCTCCTATTCTCTCTTTATATGACCTTTTGAATCCATTTCACCTCTAGCCTATGTCACCATCTCCATCCATCTGGCAATTACCCCCCCCCCCCCCCCCCCCCCCCCACCCCCGCATGTACCCACCTATCACATTGCCTAGCTTTGTCCTGCTCACACATCTCTTTTCCAGCTTACTCCCCCACCTCACACTTCATCAGTCTGAGGAAGGGACCCGAACAGCATTTGTCAGTTTCCATCACAGATGCTGTCTGACTCGCTGAGCTCCTCCAGCACTTTGTGTTTTGTTAAAGACTCCTGCATCTGCAAGTTCTTGTATCTCTGAAACAATTGGTGACTACCAGAATGTTAAAACCCATGTTTAGTGCAAGGAAATTGTTATCTTGATTCATTCAGATTGTGGGACACTAATTTCTAACGGTCATAGTGTGATACATTGTGGAAAATTCGGCCCAACTTGCCCACACCGGCCAACATATCCCAGCTACACTAGTCCCACCTGCCTGCATTTGGTCCATATCCCTCTAAACCTGTCCTATCCATGTACCTGTCTAAATAACCATATAAATATAACCATATAACAATTACAGCACGGAAACAGGCCATCTCGACCCTTCTAGTCCGTGCCGAACACGTATTCTCTCCTAGTCCCATATACCTGCGCTCAGACCATAACCCTCCATTCCTTTCCCGTCCATATAACTATCCAATTTATTTTTAAATGATAAAAACGAACCTGCCTCCACCACCTTCACTGGAAGCTCATTCCACACAGCCACCACTCTCTGAGTAAAGAAGTTCCCCCTCATGTTACCCCTAAACTTCTGTCCCTTCATTCTCAAGTCATGTCCCCTTGTTTGAATCTTCCCTACTCTCAGTGGGAAAAGCTTATCCACGTCAACTCTGTCTATCCCTCTCATCATTTTAAAGACCTCTATCAAGTCCCCCCTTAACCTTCTGCGCTCCAAAGAATAAAGCCCTAACTTGTTCAACCTTTCTCTGTAACTTAGTTGCTGAAACCCAGGCAACATTCTAGTAAATCTCCTCTGTACTCTCTATTTTGTTGACATCCTTCCTATAATTAGGCGACCAAAATTGTACCCCATACTCCAGAATTGGCCTCACCAATGCCTTGTACAATTTTAACATTACATCCCAACTTCTATACTCAATGCTCTGATTTATAAAGGCCAGCACACCAAAAGCTTTCTTTACCACCCTATCTACATGAGATTCCACTTTCAGGGAACTGAGCACAGTTATTCCCAGATCCCTCTGTTCACCTGCATTCTTCAATTCCCTACCATTTACCATGTACGTCCTATTTTGATTTGTCCTGCCAAGATGTAGCACCTCACACTTATCATCATTAAACTCCATCTGCCATCTTTCAGTCCACTCTCCCAACTGGCATAAATCTCTCTGTAGACTTTGAAAATCTACTTCATTATCCACAACCCCACCTATCTTAGTATCATCTGCATACTTACTAATCCAATTTACCACACCATCATCCAGATCATTGATGTACATGACAAACAACAGTGGACCCAACACAGATCCCTGTGGCACCCCACTAGTCACTGGCCTCCAACCTGACAAACAACCATCCACCATTACTCTCTGGCATCTCCCATTCAGCCACTGTTGAATCCATCTTGCTACTCCACCATTAATACCCAACCATTGAACCTTCTTAACCAACCTTCCATGAGGAACCTTGTCAAAGGCCTTACTGAAGTCCATATATACAACATCCACTGCTTTACCCTCATCAATTTCCCGAGTAACCTCTTCAAACAATTCAAGAAGATTAGTCAAATTAGTCATGACCTTCCAGGCACAAATCCATGTTGACTGTTCCTAATCAGACCCTGTTTATCCAGATGCTTATATATATTATCTCTAAGTATCCTTTCCATTAATTTGCCCACCACTGACGTCAAACTAACAGGTCTATAATTGCTAGGTTTACTCTTAGACCCCTTTTTAAACAATGGAACAACATGCGCAGTACGCCAATCCTCCGGCACTATTCCCGTTTCTAATGACATTTGAAATATTTCTGTCATAGCCCCTGCTATTTCTACACTAACTTCCCTCAATGTCCTAGGGAATATCCTGTCTGGACCTGGAGACTTATCCACTTTTATATTTCTCAAAAGTGTCAGTACTTCCTCTTCTTTGAATCTCATAGTTTCCATAGCTACTCTACTTGTTTCCCTTACCTCACATAATTCAATATCCTTCTCCTTGGTGAATACCGAAGAAAAGAAATTGTTCAATATCTCCCCCATCTCTTTTGGCTCTGCAGATAGCTGTCCACTCTGACTCTCTAATGGACCAATTTTATCCCTCGTTATCCTTTTGCTATTAATATAGCTGTAGAAACCCTTTGGGTTTACTTTCACATTACTTGCCAAAGCAACCTCATATCTTCTTTTAGCTTTTCTAATTTCTTTCTTAAGATTCTTTTTACATTCTTTATACTCCTCAAGCACCTCATTTACTCCATGCTGCCTATAATTATTGTAGATCTCCCTCTTTTTCCGAACCAAGTGTCCAATTTCTCTTGAAAACCATGGCTCTTTCCGATTTTTACTATTTCCTTTCAACCGAACAGGGACATAAAGATTCTGTACTCTTAAAATTTCACCTTTAAATGTACTCCATTTCTCTTCCACATCTATCCCATAAAACAAAAAGTCCCAATTTACTCCTTTTAAATCCTTTCGCATCTCCTCAAAGTTAGCCTTTCTCCAATCAAAAATCTCAACCCTAGGTCCAGTTCTGACCCTCTCCATAATTATATTGAAACTAATGGTATTGTGATCACTGGTCCCGAACTGTTCCCCAACGCATACCTCTGCCACCTGACCCGTCTCATTTCCTAACAGGAGGTCCAGCACCACCTTCTATGTATTGCTGCAAAAAACTATCCTGCACACATTTTACAAACTCCAACCCATCCAGCCCATTTACAGAATGTGTAATGTTTCTTAAATGTTGGGATAGTCCCAGCCTCAACTACCTCCATCTAACAGCTTGTTCCACACACACACCACCCTTTGTGTGAAATGGTCACGGCAATGGTCAAGAAACCATTCAATTCTGGGTAATTTCGGGAAGGATAAGGAAAGCCAGCAATTTTCCACGTCCTGTGATTGTAAAAGAATCAAAATAAGGGAGAAATCCTGAAGCTAAAAGATGTTAGTGGGAAGGTGGTGGTGTGAAAATATGGGATGGATAGATGGATGGATGAGGAGGCCATTCGGCCCTTCGAGCCAGCACCGCCATTCATTATGATCATGGCTGATCGTCCCGAATCAATAACCCGTGCCTGCCTTCTCCCCATATCCCTTGATTCCACTAGCCCCTAAAGCTCTATCTTAAATCCATCCAGTGATTTGGCCTCCACTGCCCTCTGGCAGGGAATTCCACAAAGTTCTATGCTTGCTGTCCATCATTGAATAGGGCTATAACAAATATAGCATTAAATTTGCTTCAATAAATTGTAGTGTTGAGATCTTAACACTATTGAAAGAGTGTCCCTGCCCGATGCCAGTGTTTCTCTTCAACCTATTTTAATTGAATATATGTTTAAGAAGGAACTGCAGATGCTGGAAAAATCAAAGGTAGACAAAAATGCTGGAGAAACTCAGCGGGTGAGGCAGCATCTATGGAGCGAAGGAATAGGTCACGTTTCGGTTAGAGACCCTTGAAGGTGAGGCAGCATCTATGGAGCGAAGGAATAGGTGAAGTTTCAGGTCGAGACCCAAAGTTGATCGGGCACCTACTTTAATCCGGACTAAATTATGAGAGGCCATTTGAAATCAGCCAGATTGGCTCTGGAACTAAGAGTGCCGAAAAATCAGTGGTGGATCTGGATTGCTTGATTCTTTCTTTGTACGTTAAGATTTTACCTGGTGGTAGATTTTATGTGTAGTGTGTGTAAAAATACTTTTTATATCTTCCTCCCCCCCCCCCCCCCCCCCCCCACCTCCTACCTCCACCGTCTCTTTGCATTTAGGAAATGAAATTTACCAGGTTTCATATTTACTCGGAGAGGGCTCCTTTGCTCATGTCTACCAAGCCACACTCTTGGATATGAATAACCTGTCTGATGTGAAAAACCAGCACAAAGTCAGCTTAAAAGTGAGTCCAATTAATCTATTACAATCTTAGTTTCTTCTCAATAGAAATTACCTTGGGTTTAGTTTGACTTGGGTTTTGGTACTTTCATTGCACTTAAGGGCCTTTCCCACGAGCATGCAACTGCATGCGGCAAGTGTGACCTAACGTGGTCGCTTGAGCGGTACGGCCTCACGGGGCTGGTCCCACTTCGATCGCCGGAGTCGTATGGAGTTGTTCGGGGCTGGTCCCGACATTGCGCGGGGCTTTGAAAAACTGACTGTCCAAAAATTCCTCGCGGCAACAGCCTGCCGGCCCGCAGCCGCTTGAGGCCATACGCACCGCCTCGAAGGGCGTACGCAGCGTCTTGACGCCGTACGTCACGCGCAAACTTCGCTTGAACTTCACGTCAACTCGTACGGGATCACTCGACCTCCGCGCGGCCCCCGCTTCCGGTTTGGTCGCACTCGCCGCGTGCAGTCGCATGCTGGTGGGACAGGCCCTGTACGGGGATCACTCGACCTCCGCGCGGCCCCCGCTTCCGGTTTGGCCGCACTTCTCGGCGATTTATGAAGGGCAAATCATATCTGATATACAAACATCACTTTATCCATTTCATAAGATGTCAGTCTGAACTTTTAAATGGTCCGTACTAAAATAGTAACATACGCTACTTAGCATCGTATTGCGATACTGTACTGAGATGGCTGCTATATTAAATAAAATAATAAAGACAATAGACATTAGGTGCAGAAGTAGGCCATTCGGCCCTTCGAGACAGCACCACCATTCACTGTGATCATGGCTGATCATCCCCAATCAGTACCCCGTTCCTGCCTTCTCCCCATATCCCCTGACTCTGCTAGCCCCTAGAACTCTATCTAACTCTCTTAAATCCATCCAGAGAATTGGCCTCCACTGCCCTCTGAGGCAGAGAATTCCACAGATTCACAACTCTCTGGGTGAAAAGGTCTATCCTCATCTCCGTTCCAAATGCCCTACCCCTTATTCTTAAACTGTGGCCCCTGGTTCTGGACTCCCCCAACATCGGGAACATGTTCCTGCCTCTAGCCTGTCCAATCCCTTAATAATCTTTTATGTTTCAAAAAGATCACCTCTCATCCTTCTAAATTCCAGTGTATACAAGCCCAGTCGCTCCATTCTTTCAACATATGACAGTGCCGCCATCCCGAGGATTAACCTGGTGAACCTGCGCTGCACTCCCTCAATAGGAAGAATGTCCTTCCTCAATTTAGGAGACCAAAACTGCACACAATACTCCAGATGTGGTCTCACTAGGGCCCTGTACAGCTGCTGAAGGACCTCTTTGCTCCTATACTCAACTCCTCTTGTTATGAAGGCCAACATGCCATTAGCTTTCTTCACTGCCTGCATGCTTACTTTCAGTGACTGATGTACAAGGACACCCAGATCTCGTTGTACTTCTCCTTTTCCTAACTTGACACCATTCAGATAATAATCTGCCTTACTGTTCTTGCCACCAAAGTGGATAACCTCACATTTATCCACATTATACTGCATCTGCCATGCATCTGCCCACTCACCCAACCTGTCACTCTGCATCCTCATAGCATCGTCCTCACAGTTCACACTTTACACTACCACTAATCTTCCATGTGGGACCTCATCAAAGGCTTTCTGAAAGTCCAGGTACTGGCTCTCCCTTGCCCATTGTCCATCCACTGGCTCCCCCTTGCCCATTTTCCTAGTTACATCCTCAAAAAATTCCAGAAGATTAGTCAAGCATGATCCATGCTGACTCGGACCGATCCTGTTCCTGCTATCCAAATGTGCTGCTATTTCATCTTTTATAATTGACACCAGCAGCTTCCCCACCACTGATGTCAGGCTACCTGGTCTATAATTCCCTGTTTTCTCTCTCCCGCTACCCCCCAATCCACAGGAACTGATCCTGAATCTATAGAACATCGGAAAATTATCACCAATGCGTCCATGATTTCTAGAGCCACTTTCTTAAGTACCCTGGGATGCAGACCATCAGGCCCTGGGGATTTATCAGCCTTCAGTCCCATCAGTCTACCCAAAACCATTTCCTGCCTAATGTGGATTTCCTTCTGTTCCTCTGTCACCCCAGATTCTCTGACCACTCGTACATCTGGGAGATTGTTTGTGTCTTTAGTAAAGACAGATCCAAAGTACCTGTTCAACTCATCTGCCATTTCCTTGTTCTCCATAATAGAAAATTAGAAATTAGGTGCAGGAGTAGGCCATTCGGCCCTTCGAGCCTGCACCGCCATTCAATATGATCATGGCTGATCATCCAACTCAGTATCCCGTACCTGCCTTCTCTCCATACCCTCTGATCCCCTTAGCCACAAGGGCCACATCTAACTCCCTCTTAAATATAGCCAATGAACTGGCCTCAACTACCCTCTGTGGCAGAGAGTTCCAGAGATTCACCACTCTCTGTGTGAAAAAAGTTTTTCTCATCTCGGTTTTAAAGGATTTCCCCCTTATCCTTAAGCTGTGACCCCTTGTCCTGGACTTCCCCAACATCGGGAACAATCTTCCTGCATCTAGCCTGTCCAACCCCTTAAGAATTTTGTACGTTTCTATAAGATCCCCTCTCAATCTCCTAAATTCTAGAGAGTATAAACCAAGTCTATCCAGTCTTTCTTCATAAGACAGTCCTGACATCCCAGGAATCAGTCTGGTGAACCTTCTCTGCACTCCCTCTATGGCAATAATGTCCTTCCTCAGATTTGGAGACCAAAACTGTACGCAATAAATTCACCTGTTTCTGTCTTCAAGGGTTCAACTTTGGTCTTAACTAATTTTGTTCCCTTCACATACCTAAAGAAGCTTTTACTATCCTCTTTTATATTCTTGGCTAGCTTATTCGTACCTCATCTATTCTCCCCGTATTGCCTTTTTAATTATCTTCTGTTGCTCTTTTAAAGTTTCCCAATCCTCTGGCTACCCGCTCATCTTTGTTATGTTATACATATTCTCTTTTATTTTTATATACTGTTCTTGACTTTCCTTATCAGCCTCTTACTCCCCTTAGAATCTTTCTTCCTCTTTGGAATGAGCCGATCCTGCATTATTATTATTCCTAGTAATACCTGCCATTGTTGTTACTCTGTCATCCCTGCTATGGTATCTTTCCAGTCAACTTTAGCCAGCTCCTCCCTCATGCCTCCCTATTCCCCTTTGTTCAACTGCAACACTGACACTTCTGATTTTCCCTTCTTCCTCTCAAATTGTAGATTAAAACTTATCATATTCAGGGCCGGACAACCATGACAGCTTTTTAGGTTGCCAAATGACAGTTTAGGTGGTCATTTAAGACGGTTTGCATGACGCGTGCGATAATAATAATAATATATCTTTTATTGTCATTGCACGTCAGTGCAACGAGATTTAGTGTGCAGCTCCACTGATGTACAAGAAAGGTAAATAAATACAATACATAAATAAACAAGCTGAATTGATTGACGTGACCATCTGAGGGAGACTGTCCAAAGGGGGTGGGTGGGGGGGCACTCATTAGGGCCGATTCAGAGCCGCTATAGCTCTTGGGATGAAACTGTTCCTGAGTCTGGAGGTTCGGGCGTAGAAGGCCTTGTAACGTCTTCCGGAGGGAAGTAGTTGAAACAGACCGTGGCAGGGGTGTGATGAGTCCTTATGGATGCTGAGGGCCTTCCTGAGGCACCGCGTGTGGTAGATGCCCTCCAAGGCTGGTAGCTCTGTCCCGATGATCCGCTGCGCTCTGTTGACGACGCGCTGGAGAGCTCTCCTCTCCGCCTCTCCGCCTCAGACGAATGTGCTCAGACGAAGTGCGTAGTTACCAGTCGGAATTATGCTCAATGAAGCATTCACATATTATGTTCAAGAAGGAACTGCAGATGCTGGAAAATCGAAGGTAGACAAAAGTGCTGGAGAAACTCAGCGGGTGCAGCAGCATCTATGGGGCGAAAGAAATAGGCAACGTTTCTGGCCGAAACCCATCAGTCTGAAGAAGGGTTTCGGCCCGAAACGTTGCCTATTTCCTTTGCTCCATAGATGCTGCCGCATCCGCTGAGTTTCTCCAGCACTTTTGACTACATTCACATATTATTTCTGCTTCAAATAACTCACAAATTAAACATATTCACCAATCAAGACATGATATATACCACAATGACATGCAGCAAAATTATAATACGGTATCTCAACTCTTTTTACACATTGCAATGAATGCAATTTCTATTAGTTCTTTCCACTTCCAAACAAAAATCTGGTTGGATTATTCAGCGTATGATCAACCTGTGTCAATAAATCCTGGACCATGGTAACATATATGCTTAACCATGCACACTACAGATTGATGCAAGCATGTTCTCTGTGAAGGACCGAAAATTACCATGACATGGCCATAGCATGGGTCGTTATTGCTATTGGTACAGAAACACTCTCGCTTTCCACATAATTTATCCACAACAAAATATACAGGTTGCAACAAAGTTTCTAAAGGCATTTTATGATAATAGCTGTTAAAAACTATACCCATCTGACAGGTTAAACATTACACTAACTGACAAGAGATGGCCAAAGTATATAACTGCAGCAAATGTTCTTTTGGTAATATGTTTAAAGGTGTCAAAACAATAATAACATTGGGAATTAAAACACATTTGATTGCATTCCGTTATCAAACATAGTCAATGTTCGCTCTGAAGACCATGAAGCACATATTAGGGTCAGGGAGAGGGGGGGGGGGGGGTGAATCAATGCAGGTTGATGATGGCGGGGGGTGGGGGAGGGGAGGGTGTTGATAAGGCAATCGGTTGCGGAATGGATGGATGAAGGTGAATTATACGTGTTGGTTGGTATGTAAATTGTGATGGGAGAGCACGGGGGATGCAGTGGTGTTGAATGGGGGTTCAGTACGGGATGGATGGGGGGGGGGATCGTACAGGATGAATAGGAGGTCAGTACAGGATTAATGGTGTAGACAAAATGCTGGAGAACTCATGGTGAGGCGGCATCTATGGGGGAATGAATAGGCACTTTCTGGTCGAGACCCTTCTTCAGACTTCCCCCCATCTTTCTTGAATGGGGGTGATCAGTACGGGATGAATGGGGGGGGGGGGGGTCAGGACAGTATGGATCGGAGGTTCTGTGCAGGATGAATGGGGGATCACTGCAGGATGAATGAGGGGATCAGTATGGGATGAATGAGGGATCAGTACAGGATGCATGAGGGGATCAGTACAGGATGAATGGGGGATCAGTAAAAGATGAATGGGAAGCTCACTACAGGATGGATGGGGTGTTTGGTGCAGGGTAAATGGAGGGTGGGTCAGTACGGGATGAATGGGTGGATCAGTGCAGTATGAATGGGGGGAGTAGTGCAGGATGGATGGGAAGGGGGGTCAGTACAGGATGAATTGGGGGGCCAGTGTAGGATGGATGGGGGGGTGGCAGGAGAATCAATGCGAGGTGGGTAGGGTCATGAATAGATTGGGGGGGGGTGGATAGATGGGGAGGGGAGCACAGGGGATGTCAGTGAGGACTGAATAAAGGAGGGAATGGGGATCGGTGCGGGATGGAGAGGAGGGGTCCCAGAATAAGAGGGGTGGAGGGGGGTGTACAAGACAGAGACAGAGAGGGGGGGGGGGGGGGGAAGGAAGGTCAGCCCTCCTCGTACAACATCGCCCGCAGCCTTGGCCGCCCCTGTCCAATGCCAATGTGCCGCCGCCTCCTCGCCACCGCCTCCCCTCCTCCGCCAGCCGACAGCAAGGTGCGGGACCGAGCAGTGCAGCTCAAAGATCCTATAGCTATAGGATCTTTGGTGCAGCTGCTTCAGACGGCGGAAGGAGGCCTCCGCCTCCCTCTCCCTCACCCTCCCTCCCTCCCTGCTCCCGGCCTCGGCGTGCGAGAGGGGTTGTTTTGAAAGTGCCGTTAACGGATTTGCAGCCAGTGGCCGTTATCAGGGCAATAGCGGCCGCTGCTTGCAAATCCACCAACGGCGCTTTCACAACAACCCCTCTCGCACGCCGAGTGGGAGGAGGGAGGGAGGGGGAAGGAGAGGGAGGCCTCCTTCCGCCGGGCGGAGTGCGGGAGGAGGAGGCGGTGGAGCCGCTGTTGCCGCTGTTCGGGGCCTGTCATTTGCTCCGACCCTTTGTCACCACGCACCGAGTATCTTTACCCCGCACAGCCGCCGCCGACACGAAACGTCACGTTCCTATTCTCCAGAGATGCTGCCTGACCCGCGGAGTTACTCAGTTTTTTGTGTCTATCGGTATAAACCAGTATTTGATTGCCAAGCCAGGCAAAATGACTCGGTGTTCAGGTTGCCCGGCGGCACTTTGGGAGGTCAATGGCACCCGGGCAACCGCTAATTTCGAGCCCTGATATTATGGTCACTACCTCCTAATGGCTCCTTTACCTTGAGTTGCCGTATCAAATCCAGTTCATTACACAACACTAAATCCAGAATTGCCTTCTCCCTGGTAGGCTCCAGTGAAAGCTGTTCTAAGAATCCATCACGGAGACACTCCACAAACTCCCTTTCTTGGGGTCCAGCACCAACCTGATTTTCCCAGTCTACCTGCATGTTGAAATCTCCCATAACAACCGCAGCAGTACCTTTGTGACATGCCAATTTTAACTCTTGATTCAACTTGCGCCCTATATCCAGGCTACTGTTTGGGGGCTTGAGATGTCCCATTAGAGTCTTTTTACCCTTACAATCCCTCAGTTCTATCCATACTGACTCTACATCTCCTGATTCTATGTCATCCCTCGCAAGGGACTGAATTTCATTCCTCACCAACAGAGCTACCCCACCCCCTATGCCCAACTGTCTGTCTTTTCGATAGGAGGTATATCCTTTAATATTCAGTTCCCAGCCCTGGCCCTCTTGCAGCCATGTCTCTGTAGAAACATAGAAATTAGGTGCAGTAGGCCATTCGGCCCTTCGAGCCTGCACCGCCATTCAACATGATCATGGCTGATCATCCAACTCAGTATCCCGTACCTGCCTTCTCTCCATACCCTCTGATCCCTTTAGCCACAAGGGCCACATCTAACTCCCTCTTAAATATAGCCAATGAACTGGCCTCAACTACCCTCTGTGGCAGAGAGCTCCAGAGATTCACCACTCTCTGTGTGAAAAAGGTTTTTCTCGTCTCGGTTTTAAAGGATTTCCCCCTTATCCTTAAGCTGTGACCCCTTGTCCTGGACTTCCCCAACATCGGGAACAATCTTCCTGCATCTAGCCTGTCCAACCCCTTAAGAATTTTGTACGTTTCTATAAGATCCCCTCTCAATCTCCTAAATTCTAGAGAGTATAAACCAAGTCTATCCAGTCTTTCTTCATAAGACAGTCCTGACATCCCAGGAATCAGTCTGGTGAACCTTCTCTGCACTCCCTCTATGGCAATAATGTCCTTCCTCAGATTTGGAGACCAAAACTGTACGCAATACTCCAGGTGTGGTCTCACCAAGACCCTGTACAACTGCAGTAGAACCTCCCTGCTCCTATACTCAAATCCTTTTGCTATGAAAGTTAACATACCATTCGCTTTCTTCACTGCCTGCTGCACCTGCATGCCTACTTTCAATGACTGGTGTACCATGACACCCAGGTCTCGCTGCATCTCCCCTTTTCCTAGTCGGCCACCATTTAGATAATAGTCTGCTTTCCTGTTTTTGCCACCAAAATGGATAACCTCACATTTATCCACATTATACTGCATCTGCCAAACATTTGCCCACTCACCCAGCCTATCCAAGTCACCTTGCAGCCTCCTAGCATCCTCCTCACAGCTAACACTGCTCCCCAGCTTAGTGTCATCCGCAAACTTGGAGATGTTGCATTCAATTCCCTCGTCCAAATCATTAATATATATTGTAAATAGCTGGGGTCCCAGCACTGAGCCTTGCGGTACCCCACTAGTCACTGCCCGCCATTGTGAAAAGGACCCGTTTACTCCCACAACATCATACTTGCCAATTTCTAACTGAGCCTCAAGCTCATCCACTTTATTTCTTATACTTCGCTCATTCATATATAATACTTTTATTCCATTACTCCGCAATAAAGGTTGGTATTAAGATTGTGGTTCTTTATGATATATATATGACCTAGATGTGAATTTGTAGGAAAGAACTGCAGATGCTGATTTAAATTGAAGGTAGAAACAAAATGCTGGAGTAACTCAGCGACACAGGCAGCATGTCTGGAGTGAAGGAATGGATGACATTTCGGGTTGAGACCCTTCTTCAGACATGATGTGGATATTCTTAAGAGGACAATCGCTCTGCCTCCACAGACGCTGCTTGACCGACTGAGTTCCTCCAGTAGCTGTTTTATTCGGGTTGATATTTCGGGCAATACAGGATCAGTGATTTATAAATGAACACTCAACGTACAAAATAATTTATTCTTATCCTTGATGGACACAACTGGTTAGGAATGGAAGCAAGAGATTTGCCAGAAAGATAGAACTGTAAGGAACAAATTCAAAGACTTATTTGCCAAAAGACTAGGTTGCTAAGAAACAAATTCCTGTGTCTGAAGAAGGGTATCAACCGAAACGTCACCTATTCGTTTTTTCCAGAGATGTTGCCTGATCCGCTGAGTTACTGCAGCACTTTGTGTCTATCGTTGATGTAAATCAGCATTTGCAATTCTTTATTAAACACATTCAAAGCCTTTTGCAAAATGATGAGAGCTGTAATGATCAATCAACAGCTTCCTG
This sequence comes from Amblyraja radiata, assembly GCF_010909765.2. NCBI lineage: Eukaryota > Metazoa > Chordata > Chondrichthyes > Rajiformes > Rajidae > Amblyraja > Amblyraja radiata. The sequence goes on along the minus strand of NC_045960.1, from coordinate 113,858,612 downwards.
TGCTGTATGATTCTGCAACTAACAATATACCTGAGAATTGCTGGATCCATATCCCAGAAAGCCGCCTTGCTTTCAGATTTAGTCAAAAGAGAAAGGAAACATTTCCTTTTTTAAATTTTGCTATAACCGTGTAATTTTATTTTTAAGTGCTAAAGTATTTTAATTGCCTTCCAGGTTCAAAAAATCTCCAGTCCCTGGGAATTCTACATCAGTACTCAGCTAAGGGAGAGGTTGAAGTCAAAGTTTTGCAATCTCTACAACAACATCAACTCCGGACATTTCTTCCAGAATGGCTGTATTTTGGTTGGAGAACTGTATAGTTTTGGAACTTTGCTGGTATTTGTTTTATATCTACATTTTTGTTCTGAGAAAAACATCCTAGGGTAACAATGTATTGTAAAGATTTACCAATATCATGTCATGTTTTGGTGCACATTCTGGTAACTTTACTGTCCCGATTTGCTGAATAATATCACTCAGTTCGCAGCAGGTGGAGCTGATGCTTCAGAGTTCCTGCAGTCCGCGTTTAATCCTGAACTCTGGTACGGCCCGCGTGGATCTTGCATTTACCACATGCTCCCTGTTACCACATGCACTTTCTCTCGCATCCCAATGTTAATTACATTGGATTATCCCAAGAGTAGGGCTACTCTCTTGTCCAGAGTAGAGGAATAGAGAACCAGAGGACATAAGTTTAAGGTGAAGGGGGAAAGATTGAATAGGAACCTGAGGGATAAATATTTTACGCAAAGGGTGGTGGGCGTATAGAACGAGCTGCCGGAGGAGATTGTTGATGCAGGGACGATTGCAACATTTAAGACACAATTGGATAGGACAGGTTTGGAAGGACATGGGCCAAACGCGGGCAGGTGGGCCTAGTGTAGATGGGACGGGTTGGCTGGTGTGGGTAAGTTGGGCTGAAGGGCCTGTTTCCACACTGTATCACTCTATGACTAGTGTAGCTGGGACATGTTGGCCAGTGTGAGCAAGTTGGGCTGAAGGGCCTGTTTCCACACTGTATCACTCTATGACTAGTGTAGCTGGGACATGTTGGCCGGTGTGGGCAAGTTGGGCTGAAGGGCCTGTTTCCACACTGTATCAATCTAACTGATATCTTGATTTACTGCTGTGCTGCCTGCCTGGGTGCACTTTACTCCTTGTCACCACATGCACTTTCTCTGCTTTCCTCCCGCATCTTCTGAGATGCAGCCATTGCTTGCAAGTCCAACATTTTAAACCTATCGTCAAGTGTTCTAGGAAGGTTGAAGGCCACCTATTACCTTGAACTGCTGCGGTGCTCCTTGTGAAGGTATTCCACAATGATTATGAGATTGGGAATTCCAGGATTTACTTCAGGAACAGCATTATATCTTTAACTCGTAGTCATAGCGTTAAACAGCACAGAAATCGGCCCTTTGATCCACCTTATCCATGCCAACCAAATAGCACACTGGTCTAATCCCATGTGCTTCCATTTGGTCTATATCCCTCTAAACCCTTCCTATCATATACACCCTTCCAAATGTCTTAAAAGATGTAATGGTATCTACTCCCTGGCACTTATTCCAGATATAAACGACCCTCTGAGTGAAAAGGTTGTCCCTGTGGTCCCTCGTAAATCTCTGCCCTCACGGTATGAACAGCAGTTGATGGGATACCCCCAGTGCCTGCTGCCCTTGTCCTTTATGCAATCCATTATTGATAGGGAAATGTCTTTATAGAGTGTGACAAAGACTTTTGTGTTAGAGATCGGGGACCTCAGATTATAGACATCGTTATGCCATTAATAAACATTGTTATCCCATTAATTAACTTGAACAAACAGAAGTCAATCTTTTATTGTAAAAAAAAAACGTTTCATTATTTTCTTTGATTTTTAGAATGCAGCCAATCTGTATAAAACTCTTGTTGAAAAGTCAATGCCTGAGCCTCTGGTGATCTACTTTGCCATCCACATTCTCTACATCGTGGAACAGCTGCACAATATTGGGCTCATTCACGGAGATATAAAACCTGATAATTTTATCCTTGGAGAAAGGTTGGTATTAGCTTTTTTCTGATAATGCACTTTATTTTGGTGATTCAGGTAAAGGAGACGAGCAATTGAACCTAATGGTTGTTGGTCCTTAAACGCTGGCTGAGGGAATTAATGGCTATTGAGGGAGTGCAGCGTAGGTTTACAAGGTTAATTCCCGGGATGGCGGGACTGTCATATGCTGAGAGAATGGAGCAGCTGGGCTTGTACACTCTGGAGTTTAGAAGGATGAGAGGATATCTTATTGAAACGTATAAGGTCATTAAGGGTTTGGACACGCTAGAGGCAGGAAACATGTTCCCGATGTTGGGGGAATCCAGAACCAGGGGCCACAGTTTAAGAATAAGGAGTAAGCCATTTGGAACGTAGATGAGGAAACACTTTTTCTCACAGAGAGTTGTGAGTCTGTGGAATTCTCTGCCTCAGAGGGCGGTGGAGGCCGGTTCTCTGGATACTTTCAAGAGAGAGCTAGATAGGGCTCTTAAAGATAGCGGAGTCAGGGGATATGAGGAGAAGGCAGGAACGGGGTACTGATTGTGGATGATCAGTTTGAAGGGCCGAATGGCCTTATTATGCTATTGTCTATTGTCAATACCGCTCGGCCTAGTAATGGTATTTGCCCACTGGATACCATCAACATTCATAGAATCATAGAAAATAGGTGCAGGAGTTCAATATGATCATGGCTGATCATCCAAATTCAGTACCCTGTTCTGGCCTTTTCCCCATATCCCTTGATTCCCTTAGCCCCAAACTAAATCTAACACTCTTGAAAACATCCAATGAATTAGACTCCACTGCCCTCTGAGGCATAGAATTCCGCAGATTCACAACGTTCTGGGTGAAAAAGATTTTTCCTCATCTGTCCTAAATGGCCGACCCCTTATCCTAAAATTGTGACCCCTGGTTCTGGACTCCCCCAACATCGGGAACATTTTTTCTGCATCTACCCTGTCCAATCCTCTTAAGAATTTTATGATTCAATAAGATACCCTCTCATCCTTCTAAATTCCAGCGAATACAAGCCCAGTGGAGCCATTCTTTCATCAAACGTCAATTCCCGCAATCCCGGGAAATAACGTGGTGAACCTACGCTGCACTCCCTCAATAGCAAGAATGTCCTTCCTCAAATTAGGAGACCAGAATTGCACACAATACTCCAGGTGTCTCACCAGGGCCCTGTACAACTGCAGGTGAACCTCATTGCTCCTAAACTCAAATTCCCTTGCTATGAAGGCCAACATGACATTAGCTTTCTTCACTGCCTGCTGTACGTGCATGCTTACTTTCAGTGAATGATGTACAAGCACACCCAGGTCTCGTTGCACCTCCACTTCTAATCTGCCTTCCTGTTCTTGCCACCAGAGTGGATAACCTCACATTTATCCACATTATACTGCATCTGCCATGCTTCTGCCCACTCACCCAACCTGTCCAAGTCACCCTGCATTCTCATAGCATCCTCCTCGCAGCTCACACTGCCACCTAGCTTTGTTGTCACATTTAATTCCCTCGTCTAAATCGTTAATATATATTGTAAACAACTGGGGTTCCAGCACCGAGCCTTGCGTCACTGCATGCCATTCTAAAAGGACCTATTAATTCTTGCTCTTTGCTTTCTGTAATTGGGAAAATAACAAAGTAGATCATTGGTGCCCAGGCATGTGGAAATAAAATTGGGATAACTATCACATGCTTGTTTTCATCAAAGAACTGAGCAGCGCAGTGGTAGATTTACTGCCTTACAGCGCCAGAGACCCGGGTTTGATCCTGACTACGGGTGCTGTCTGTACATACCTGCGTGGGTTTTCTCCGGGTGCTCCGGTTTCCTCCCACACTCGAAAGATGTACAGGTTTGTAGGTTAATTGGATTTGGTAAAATTGTAAATTGTCCCTGGTGCGTATAGGATAGTGTTAATGTGCGGGGATCGCTGGCCGGGACAACTCCAACAACCTCTGCGAAGTTGCACCAGTGATAGAAATAGAACCTGAGTGCAAGGCTGCACCCGCAGATCTGCCCTCATGAAGATTTGTTTCTCTTTTACCAGCATCGGCACCGCCGTTTGTTTTTAAACGTCACATTTAAATAGATTTTATTAAAGATAATTGCCTTTTGCATGAAGTGGACTGTTTAGTTTACAGATACAGCGGGGAAACAGTCCCTTCGGCCCACCGTTTCCATGCCGACCAGCGATCGCCCGTTCACACACTAGTTTAGTTTAGACATACAGCGTGGAAACAGTCCCTTCGGCCCACCGAGTCTGCACCGACCAGCAATCACCCTGCACACTAGCACTATTCAACACACCAGTGACAATACAGGGGCCAATTAACCTGCACATTATGGAAAGTGGGAGGAAATGGGAGGACCCGGAGAAAACCCACGCAGGTCACAGGGAAAACAAACATACAAACTGCACAGACAGTACCTGAGGTCAGGGTGGAATCAGGGTCTCTGGCACTGAGGCAGCAACTCTACTGCTGCGCCACTGTTCCCCCTGTTAGAGGTGTTTAACGCAATTGTATATCCAGTGAACCAGCATGGTCATTTTTAATGCTCCGTATTTTGATATGTTAATCAAAATGTTAAATAGAATATTCCATGTTGACTGTAGGTTCCTGGACAGTGAAGCCGCCAGTGTTGATGACAGCTTGTCACAGGGATTGACTTTGATTGACTTTGGTCAAAGCATAGATATGCACTTGTTCCCCAAAAACGCAGTTTTTGTTGAAAATTGTAAGACGTCAGGGTTCCAGTGTATCGAAATGCTGACAGAGAAACCGTGGACCTTCCAGGTACGTCACACATCTGAAAAATGTCTATGCCCAATCTTGAGCAAGTTTTGCATCACTTCCATAGCCCCTATTGGCCCAAACAGGATGCCCCATCTACATTACTTCCATTTGCTTGTGTTTGGCCCATTTCCCTCAAACTGTCCTTTCCATGTACCTGTCCAAATGTCTTTTAAATGCTATTATAGTATCTGCCTTAACTACATCCTCTGGCAGCTTGTTCTAAAAACTGAGTGAAAAGGTTGCCCCTCAGGTTCCTATTCAATCTTTGCTCTCTCACCTGTTCTTGATTCCCCAACTCTGGGTAAAAGACTCTGTGCATTCACCCTATCTATTCCCCTCCTGATTTTATACACCTCTATATCACTCCAAGGCCTCATGTGTTCCAAGGAATAATGTCCTAGCCTGTCCAACCTCACCCTATAGCTCAGGCCCCCCGAGTCCTGGCAACATCCTCCTAAAGGGCCTGTCCAACCTGGGCGTCATTTACGTGACAGGCCGGTAGCGACTGTTGTGTGAAAATCGTCTAGCAGTACAACAGTCGCGCACTTTGCTCTTGAGGGCCCTGCTTCCTTTGGGAGCCATTTGCGATGTCGTTCGTACTTAGTCCGATCTCCGTGGCAAGGATTTTCCCAGCGAAAAATTTTCAAAACTACGCGAACTTTATACCCGGGTGGTGCGGCGGTCAAATGACGCGCCAACGGCGTATGGTTACGGACGTTGACGCACGGTGAAGCATAATAAATTAGCATAGGCAATGTTCGTGTGTCACCGTTTTTAACCACGCGCTACACGTACGCTGTCAGTTCGTCAGCATACTCCATCAGTACGTCAGTGTGTGCAAGGGATGCGTCACGCAGGTGGCGAGCGAGGATATTGAGCATTGCAAAATCCTGGGGCGCTACCGAGTGTCACTACTTACGCCACCACGCATCACCACGCGCCAACCAATTTTTAAGATGTCCCGTAAATGACGCACAAATGATGCTCAAGTGGGACAGGCCCTTAAACCTTCTCCGCACCCTTTCCAACTTAATGACGTCCTTCCTAAAGCAGGGTGATCTAAACTGAACACAAAACTCCACAAGCAGTCTCACCTCACGTCCCAACTTCTGTATTTCCCTTGCCCGACTGAAGGCCACTGGGCCTTAATTATAATCTGTTAAAACTGCTCTATAATAGTTTGCCATGACCTGTTAATTGGTGATCTACCCTTTGAGATTGAATTAGTACAGTAAACAGAATTTGTGTAATGTGCTGTGACGGGCAGCTAATGAATGTTTCTGCATTGCTTTAGGCAGACTACTTTGGAATTGCTGCCACCGTTTACTGCCTTCTCTTTGGCACGTATTTAAAATTAAAGAAGGAAATGGTGTGTGGAAGGTCGATGCCAAGTTTAAGAGGTCAGTTTTGTGTTTGTCGTTAACCTGCGATCGGTATCTCTCGCTGCGGACTAGTCCGTGCTCTTTGATTTAGACAACTCAACACGTGTTCCCCCATTGTTTCAGAGGTCATCACGCAGAGGTGTGGAAGCGTTTCTTTGACACCTTGGTGTACGTCCCCAGCTGCCAGAGTCTGCCATCTCTTCAGCACCTGCGCGAGGAGCTGGTCTTGCTCTTCAAGAAGCAGTACTCAAAAAAACTGAAGTCACTGCATCAGAGGCTCATGGTGCTCTTACTGGAGAACAGGTCTTCACAAAGAAGAACATAAATGGACGTGGCTGTAAATCTTTGTGTAAATAGAGCTTTGTAAGAATTTAATTCCTGCTTTGTTTGTTATTTAGTTTTTAGTTTTGGCTTTCGAGATACAGCGTGGAAACAGGCCCTTCGGCCCACTGGGTCTGTGCCGACCAGCGATCCCCGTACATTAACACTATCCTACACCCACTAGGGACTATTTTTTACATTTACCAAGCCAATTAACCTAAAACCTGTACTTCTTTGGAGTGTGGGAGGAAACCGAAGATCTCGGAGAAAACCCACGCAGGTCACGTGGAGAAGGTACAAACTCCGTACAGACAGCACCCGTAGTCGGGATGGAAGCCGGGTCTCTGACGCTGCATTCGCCGTAAGGCAGCAACTCTACCGCTGCACCACCTGTGACTGCACATATAGACTAGAATTTTAACCATCAATTTTGGTCCCAAGATTCCAAGATGACGCTTCCCATTCTAGGACATCGAGGATGTCCTCTTTCTTCAGTAAATCTGCTTGTGGATGGATACCTCAGCCATGCCTCCTGTATGTGTGTGTGTGTACTGCAGTTCTCCCTCTTGCTCTGCATCAGGCCCATCAAGTCTACTCCGCCGTTCGATCACTGGCTGATCTATCTCTCCCTCTCAGCCCCATTCTCCTGCCTTCTCCCCGTAACCCCTGACAGCCCGTTCTAATCAACTATAACCCCTGACGCCCATACTAATAACTAGTCTACGGCGGGCATGGCTAGCGGGTCAACTTGGTCAGCATTGGCAAGATGGGTCGAAGGGCCTGTTTCCATGCTGTACAGCTCAATGACAACAGGCAATAGGTGCAGGAGAGGGCCATTCGGCCCTTCGAGCCAGCACCGCCATTCAATGTGATCATCCCCGTTCCTGCCTTCTCCCCATATCCCCTGACTCCGCTATTTTTAAGAGCCCTATCTAGCTCTCTCTTGAAAGCATCCAGAGAACCGGCCTCCACCCCCCCTCTGAGGCAGAGAATTCCACAGACTCACCACTCTCTGTGAGAAAAAGTGTTTCCTCATCTCTGTTCTAAATGGCTTACTCCTTATTCTTAAACTGTGACCCCTGGATCTGGATTTCCCCAACATCGGGAACATGTTTCCTGCCTCTAGTGTGTCCAAGCCCTTAACAATCTTATATGTTTCAATGAGATATCCTCTCATCCTTCTAAACTCCAGAGTGTACAAGCCCAGCCGCTCCATTCATGACTTTAACACCTGCCTATTTGCACTGATTTCCCAGTGGAGTCCATTATTAACTGGGTAATTATGAAGTTATGGTTCAAAAGGCTACAGCCTTTGGATAATTACCTAGATTGCGTTACAATTTTGAAAGTCTTACCATATTGGTCAGCCACAAATTATTCTTCAGTTTATTTTTCCAAAAATGACCTACGTGGAAGAAATAATCGAAACCGCTGTACATTTAAGTTCAAGAGTTGAATTATCTTCATATGCTCACATACATGATACACAATTAGCAAGAGAGCTATTACCTCACCATACTCTGTAATATATTTATACAAAATGTACAACCAGTAATAGACAAAAGGGCAACCGTACAATTCTTGCATTATGTTACGTTGTCAAAGGTTTGTGGCTTCTGTGGGAAGTCATCTGGTGAAAGGTTATCAATCTCTTCCAGGGTTGGAATGTCATCTGCTGGTTTCAACTCCCCCTCAAACATATGCTGAAGCAAGGCATCAACGGTCTTGTATCCTGCAGGAGGAAGAACATCTTGTTTATGCTGATTATAAAAGGGTAGAAACCCTTAAAGAAACTAGCAATATCAAAAATGACTATGTGAAAGAAATAATGGAAAGTAATGTAGATGCCAGTCACACAAGAGCAAATAAGACACTTGCATGGTTTGGACTTTAGTTTAGAGATACAGTGTGGAAACAGGCCCTTCGGCCCACCGAGTCCGTGCCGACCAGCGATCCCCGCACACTGACAGTACACACCAGGGACAATTTACAATTATACAAAGCCAATTAACCAACAAACCTCTATGTCGTTGGAGAGTGGGAGGAAACCGGAGCACCTGCAGAAAACCCACGCGGTCACAGGGAGAACATAACAGCTGCATACAGACAGCAACTGTGGTCAGGATGGAACTCGGGTTACCGGAGTTGTGAGGCAGCAACTCTACTGCTGCACCACCATGCTGCCGTCTTCAATGAGATGATTACATGGAATGTAGGAACTACGCATGTCCTCATAGCTTGTGCAGGCACAGAGTCTTACAGCACAGAGTTGGGCCTTTCTGCCCTACTCATCCACACCCACCACAATGCCACATCTAAGCTAGTCCCAGTTGCCCGTACAGGACCCTATCCCTCAAAACCTTTCATTACACGGGCCGGGCAGAGACACTGAAGAAACTACTTTCAGTAATACTGCAGAGATATGAATTAATAAGTTTATTGGCCAAGTATTCACATACAAGGAATTTGCCTTGGTGCTCCGCCCGCAAGTGACAACATGACATACAGTGACAGTCAGGAATAACACATTAAACATTAGAAACATAGAAAATAGGTGCAGGAGGAGGCCATTCGGCCCTTCGAGCCAGCACCCATGGCTCGATCGTCCCCAATCAATAATCCGTGCCTGCCTTCTCCCCATATCCCTTGATTCCACCAGCCCCTAGAGCCCTATCTAACTCTCTCTTAAATCCATCCATTTGGCCTCCACTGCCCTCTGTGTCAGGGAATTCTACAAATTCACAACTCCATGGGTGAAAAGTTTTTAATCACCTCAGTCTTAAATGGCCTTCCCTATTACATTAAACATTAATAATAAAACATTATTGATTAAACATGTGAATTAAATAAAATACCAGAGCAAAAGGAGGCTACAGATTTTTAGCTGTTGAGTAGAGCTACTACTCGTGGATAAAAACAGTTTTTATGTCTGGCTGCGGCAGCTTTGACAGTCCGGAGTCGCCTTCCAGAGGGAAGTGATTCAAAGAGTTTGTGGCCAGGGTGAGCAGGGTCAGAGATGATCTTGCCCGCTCGCTTCCTGGCCCTTGCAGTGTACAGTTTGTCAATGGAGGGAAGGTTGCAGCCAACAACTTTACTAATACTTACTAAGGTTACTAATACTTACTAATTGATGCTATTCTGAATCGGAGTCTGGATTTCAAATTGGAGTCGTCATTGTTGCCAAGGTCATTTTCACTTGTTTCCATAACTTCAATTAGGCTTCCAACGGGATGGTCCCTAAATTAATTGTGCATTAAAAAATGGCAGCTGACAGAATGTTGAACAGTACAGTGTAGGAACAGGCCCTTCGGCCCACAATGTGGGTGCTGAACATGATAAACTAATCTCTCCATTCCCTGCATATCCACATGCCTGTTCAAGAGGGAACATTTCTGCCTCCACCACCACCACCCCTGGCAGCACATTCCAGCCACTCGCCTCCCTTTGTATTTTAAATTAATTATAGACAATAGGTGCAGGAGTAGGCCATTCGGCCCTTTGAGCGAGCACCACCATTCAATGGGATCGTGGCTGATCATCCCCAATCAGTACCCCGTTCCTGCCTTCTCCCCATATCCCCTGACTCTGCTATCTTTAGGAGCCCTATCTCGCTCTCTCTTGAAAGTATCCAGTGAACGGGCCTCCACCACCCTCTGAGGCAGAGAATTCCACAGACTCACAACTCTGTGAAGAAGTGTTTCATCATTTCCGTTCTAAATGGCTTACCCCTTAAACTGTGGCCCCTGGTTCTGGACTCCCTCAACATTGGGAACATGTTTCCTGCCTCTAGCGTGTCCAAACCCTTAATGATCTTATGTTTCAAATTAACCCGCACATCTATCTCCTTTAAACTTTGCCCCTCGTGTTATAAACCTGACAAATGAGAAACTTTTACTTATATGCGCCCAACATTCGTCACGGAATCATACAACATAGAAACAGACTCTCCAGGCCAACTCGTCAATGCCGACCAAGATGCCCCATCTGCACTAGTCCCACCTGCCCATGTTTGGCCCCTATCTCCCAAAACCTTTCCTATCCTACCCATGTATCTGACCAAGTGTCTTTTAAATGCTGTTATAGTACCTACTTCAACTACCTCCTCTGGCAGCTCGTTCCATACATCCACCACCCTGTGAGTAGAAAAACCTGCCCCTCAGGTTCCCATTAATCCTTGCCCTCCTCAACTTAAATCTAAAGGGCCTGTCCCACTTGAGCGACATTTTCATCGACAGCCTGAAAAGAGGTTGTCGGGGCATGACGCATGCGGTGCCTCTCTGTCGCCCCTGGATTTTGGAATGTTCAAAAGCTTCAGGCGACATCTGGGTGTCTCATCGTGTCGTGCGCCCTGTCACACGCTGGCCTGCGGGCGACGCCTGGTGATGCGGGTATATAAAGCGTTTAATAAGGAACTGCAGATGCTGGAAAAGGTAGACAAAAATGCTGGAGAAACTCAGCGGGTGCAGCAGCATCTATGGAGCGAAGGAAATAGGCAACGTTTCGGGTCGAAACCCTTCTTCAGACTGATGTAGGGTGGGGGGTGGGAAGATGAAAGGAGAAAGGAAGAGGAGGAGCCAGAGGGCTGAGGGAGAGCTGAGAAAGGGAGGAGACAGCAAGGGCTACCGGAAATTGGAGAAGTCAATGTTCATACCGCTAGGGTGCAGACTGCCCAAGCAGAATATGAGGTGCTGCTCCTCCAATTTGCAGTGGGATTCACTCTGGCCATGGAGGAGGCCCAGGACAGAAAGGTCGGATTCGGAATGGGAGGGGGAGTTGAAGTGCTGAGCCACCGGGAGATCAGGTTGGTTATTGCGAACCGAGCGGAGGTGTTGGGCGAAGCGATCGCCAAGCCTGCGCTTGGTCTCACCGATGTAGAGCAGCTGACACCTAGAGCAGCGGATGCAATAGATGAGGTTGGAGGAGATGCAGGTGAACCTCTGTCGCACCTGGAACGACTAACGTATATTAAGTGCCATTAAAAAATTATTTGTCCTTAGATTTATTATTGATAAGTTCATTTCCAATGTGATTATTATACTTCGGTGTAATCTTCTCGTGAAGGCGGGTGACGCAGAGTGTCGTAGCTTGATGTGACGGTGACGCGGACTGTCGTACAACTTGATGGTTTTTAGGGCGTCAGTCATTTACGTTCGCAGTCGCCGAATAAAATCGCAAAGCGGGACAGGCCCTTATATCCTCTGGTTCTCAATTCCCCTACTCTGGGCAAGAGACTGTGCGCATCTATCTACCCGATCTACAGTATTCCCCTCATTAATTCATACACCGCTATGTAAGACCGCCCCCCCCATCCTCCAGCGCATCGATCCCTCTCGTAGGTCCTCGTTACTTACACACTGTCTCCCATTCCAAGCTCTTGAATCTTCTTCTCGATAGCGGTCTCGACGGCGCTCCTGGCCAGCGAGTGTTCCACGAAAAAAGCCTCCAGAACAAACGCGATGAAGATACTGTCAGAGGAGGGGCGGAAATAGAGAGTCAGGCGTACGCCCGTCAGATAATGATCTCGGAGCAATTCAAACAAAGGCAGCAGACGCCGACTTACTTGATGAGTATAATCACCACCACTATGTGAAACACAACAAAGAAAATCCTTGCCGTCAAGTGGGTCACCATCACAAATCCAGTCGCCAGAAGTGGTGTCGTTAAGGAGTCTAAGATTACACAGTGGCTTTTAAAAAGACAATTGATAGAATGTTTATGATACTGTCAGGAATACCACACTCCCTTTACACTCATTATGCAGCCAAATAGTGCATTCAGAAAGTATTCAGACCATTATAGCCTTATTCTAAAATGAATTAAATTCCTTTTTTTAAATCATCAATCGACACACAATACCCCATAATAAAAAAGCAAAAACAGGTGTTTAGAAATGTTTGCAAAGTAGTTAAAAAGAAATAACAGAAATATCACATTTACATAAGTATTCAGACCCTTTACTCAGTACTTTGTTGAGGCACCTTTGGCAGCGATTACAACCTCAAGTCTTCTTGGGTATGACACTACAAGCTTGGCACACCTGTATTTGGGTAATTTCTCCCATTCTTCTCTGCAGATCCTCTCAAGCTCTGTCAGGTTGGATGGGGAGCATCGATGCACAGCTATTTTCAAGTCCCTTCAGAGGTGTTCGATCGTGTCATGATAGGGGGGGACATCATTAAAATTTACCAAACAGTGAAAGGCTTGGATAGAGTGGATGTGGAGAGGATGTTTCCACTAGTGGGAGAGTCTTAGCCTCAGAATTAAAGGACGTTCCTTTAAGAAGGAGATGAGGAGGAATTTCTTTAGTCAGAGCGTGGTGAATCAACGAAATTCTTTACCACAGGAGGGTGTGGAGGCCAAGTAAGTGGATATTTTTTACAGCAGATATAGATAGATTCTTGATTAGTGTGAGTGTCTGCGGGTTATGGGGAGAAGGCAGGAGAATGGGGTTTGGAGGGAGAGATAGATCAGCCATGATTGAATGGGGGAGTAGACTTTATGCTCCTATCACTTACGACCTTAAGACCCCTCAGCCTCCTGCACTCCAACACTGCACGAGTTACTGTGGATCACAACACCAATACACGAGGACATTACCACTGGACAATGAACAAAGGATATCATGCCATTGATTCACCACTGTCAATTCGATCAGTAGGACAATGGCTGAGGGAAGATTGTTGAAGTTATTTCTGCAGTATCTCATTGCGGCAAACTGGGACCCCTTCAGTGCTGGGTTCCCACAATACGCTGCTGCAGGGTTGCTGGAGTTCACCCCATAGAAATGGATCCTTCCTTTAAACGCTTCCATTCCCACTACTGCAAATATGTAGTACACAACCTCCAAAAATAAAGCATTTATCATCATCATCATCATCATCATCAATATCATCAATAATATCATCATCATCATCAATTATATCATCATCATCATCATCAATAATATCATCATCATCAATAATATCATCAGCATCATCAATAATATCATCAGCATCATCAATAATATCATCATCATCATCAATAATATCATCAGCATCATCAATAATATCATCAGCATCATGAATAATATCATCAGCATCATCAATAATATCATCATCATCATCAATAATATCATCAGCATCATCAATAATATCATCATCATCATCAATAATATCATCAGCATCATCAATAATATCATCAGCATCATCAATAATATCATCATCATCATCAATAATATCATCAGCATCATCAATAGACAATAGGTGCAGGAGTAGACCATTCGGCCCTTCGAGCCAGCACCGCCATTCAATGTGATCATGGCTGATCAACCCCAATCAGTACCCCGTTCCTGCCTTCTTCCCATATCCCCTGACTCTGCTACCTTTAAGAGCCCTATCTAGCTCTCTCTTGAAAGTATCCAGAGAACCTGCCTCCACCGCCCTCTGAGGCAGAGAATTCCACAGACTCACAACTCTCTGTGAGAAAAAGTGTTTCCTCATCTCCGTTCTAAATGGCTTACCCCTTATTCTTAAACTGTGGCCCCTGGTTCTGGACTCCCCCAACATCGGGAACATGTTTCCTGCCTCTAGCGTGTCCAAACCCTTAACAATCTTATATGTTTCAATAAGGTATCCTGTCATCCTTCTAAACTCCAGAGTGTACAAGCCCAGCCGCTCCATTCTCTCAGCATATGACAGTCCCGCCATCTCGGAAATTAACCTTGTGAACCTACGCTGCACTCCCTCAATAGCAATAATATCATCATTAATATCATCATCAATAATATCTTCATCTTCATCATCATCGTTGAAAACATCAACGGGCACGGTGCCTTACATTGCTACGTACGATAGTGATTACTACTGCTGTAGTGTGGATGGCCGTTGCCTCGCTAGGAGCTCATCCGCCCTTTGACAGGTCTTGTTTTTGATCCTGCTGTGGGTCCACAGCCCCCTCCTCACCTGGCAAACCAGGTGGGGGAGATGGTTTAGTCGCAGCCTATCCCACCATGGAGCGGGTAGCACGGGATTACATGGGACCCCCGGCTGGGGGGAACTCCCCCTGACATGACGCATTAAAATATGTAGCAATTGAAAAGTTTGAAGGAGGGACCCGGCGTGGAGGAGATGCCGAGAACAAGGTGGGATCTTCAGGGTGGTCCTAATGCTCTCAGTAATAACGATACAATAGAACTTTATTTATCCCAGGTGGGAAATTGATCTGCCAACAGTCATAAAAACACTAAATACATGAAACATGAAAAGTGACGAGTGGAACGGTGGGCACTTTGTGCAAAGATTTGGGGAGGGGGGAGAGATGGAGGGGGGTCGGTCTCAGTCTACCCCACGACAGAAGGGGGGAGGAGTTGTACAGTTTGATAGCCACAGGGAAGAAGGATCTCCTGTGGCGTTCTGTGCTGCATCTTGGTGGGACCAGTCTGTTGCTGAAGGTGCTCCTCAGGTTGACCAGTGTGTCACGGAGGGGGTGTGAGCTGTATTGCCCAGGATGCTCCGCAGTTTGAGGAGCATCCTCCCCTCCAAGACCAACCTCCCGTGAATCCAACTCCAACTCCGGCCCCAGGACGTAGCCAGCCTTCCTGATATGTTTGTTATTCACAATGAGTATTTTGTACCTTTGCCGGGACCACAGACATGTCAACTCTTTGTGTTCCTCGTGTAATGTACGCAACAGCAAAGGATTTTACTGCACCTAGGAACATGTGACAATGATATAGAAACATAGAAAATAGGTGCAGGAGTAGGCCATTCGGCCCTTCCAGCCTGCACAGCCATAAATGGCTGATCATCCAACTCAGTATCCTGTACCTGCCTTCTCTCCATACCCCCTGATCCCTTTAGCCACAAGGGCCACATCTAACTCCCTCTTAAATATAGCCAATGAACTGGCCTCAACTACCTTCGGGTCGCCGTGCGGTAAGCTCCGGAGCGCTTTGGTCGCCAACTTCCAACATCGCGGAGCTGTGGCTGCGGGCGTTCGGCCGCTGGATTTGGATTTGGAGCGCCGCAGAGCCAGAGATCGAGTTCGCCGGGGTCGGAGCTCCAGCCGGCGCGGCCGGAGGACTACGAGTGCCGCGGTCTCCGGTCTCCGGGGAGGGGACAGCCGCTCCAGACTTTTCCAAGCCGCTGAGGAATGTTTCACCCGACGCCGATGTTTCATCTTTACGGCAAGAGGGCCCTGAAAATCATCGGACTGGCTGCACGGCCACAGATGGGCCCTGACCTCGGGTGTTTCACAGAGGAAGAGGACTTAACTTTCTGGTGCCTTTCCCCCACAGTGGAAATGTTTTGATTCTGCTGTGGGGGGATGTTTGTGTTGAACTCTGTAATATGTTGTGTCCATTTTTATTCATTTTTTTAAAAACCTTTTTCTATGGTTTGCAATGGAACTTATTATTATTTAAATTATGTGAAGCGCTTTGGGGTCAATGCAAATTGACTTAAAATGCGCTATATAAATAAAGTTTACTTACTTACTTACTTACCTTCTGTGGCAGAGAATTCCACAGATTCACCACTCTCTGTGTGAAAAATGTTTCTCTCATCTCGGTCCTAAAAGATTTCCCCCTTATCCTTAAACTGTGACCCCTTGTCCTGGACTTCCCCAACATCGGGAACAATCTTCCTGCATCTAGCCTGTCCAACCCCTTAAGAATTTTGTAAGTTTCTATAAGATCCCCCCTCAATCTTCTAAATTCTAGCGACTGCAAGCCGAGTCTATCCAGTCTTTCTTCACATGAAAGTCCTGCCATATGTCTATGACGTATCTGAACCATTGAACCAAAGAGACATCTGTACTTACCACGAGTAGCCCCGCGTAGGTTAGCATTGTGGGTATTAGATTCACCAAAGTATTGAGCAAGACCCTGAACCTGCAGAAGAAGCAGCATCGCAGACACTTGTTAAACAATGACAATCTTTCAACAGAGTCATAGAGTCAAACAGCACGGAATCCGCCCCTTCAGCCCAACTTGTCCACTCAACAACATGCCTCATCTGAGCTGGTCACATTTGCCCGTGTTAAACTTTTCCTATCCATGTACCTTTCCAAGTGTCTTTGAAATGTTGTTATAGTCCCAACCTCAACTACAGGGAGTGCAGCGATGGTTCACCAGGTTAATTCCCGGGATGGCGGGACTGTCATATGCTGAGAGAATGGAGCGGCTGGGCTTGTACACTCTGGAGTTTAGAAGGATGAGAGGAAATCTCATTGAAACATATAAGATTATTAAGGGTTTGGACACGCTAGAGGCAGGAAACATGTTCCCGATGTTGGGGAAGTCCAGAACCAGGGGCCACAGTTTAAGAATAAGGGGTAAGCCATTTAGAACGGAGACGAGGAAACACTTTTTCACACAGAGAGTTGTGAGTCTGTGGGATTCTCTGCCTCAGATGGCGGTGGAGGCCGGTTCTCTGGATACTTTCAAGAGAGAACTAGATAGGGCTCTTAAAGATAGTGGAGTCAGGGGATATGGGGAGAAGGCAGGAACGGGGTACTGATTGTGGATGATCAGCCATGATCACATTGAATGACGGTGCTGGCTCGAAGGGCTGAATGGCCTACTCCTGCACCTTGTTGTCTAGTTTTAGAATCCTCTATCCTGCTAAAACAGACGGCTGTGGAGGCCACAAGCCAGTGGATATTTTTAAGGCAGAGGGATAGATTCTTGATTAATACGGGTGTCAGGGGTTATGGGGAGAAGGCAGGAGAATGGGGTTAGGAGGGAGAGATAGATCAGCCATGATTGAATGGCGGAGTAGACGATGGGCCGAATGGCCTCATTCTGCTCCTATCACTTGTGAATTTATGTTGGCTTTACCTGTGGAAGCTGTCAATGATCCGGATCAGCCGGAGAACCCGCAGGATGAACACGATGTCCAGGATCTGCTGACTGCTGTAGCCACCCGCTGAATCAGCAAGAACAAAACACACTAGCAATTCTTAAACATTCACACAGTCGAAACACGGCTTACAATGCAAACAGTCTGGTACATGGATGGGTCCAAATGAGGAACTGCAGATGCAGGTTTACCAAGGAAAGATACAGAGTGCTGGAGTAACTCAGCGGGTCAGGCAGCATCTGTGGAGAACATGGATAGGTGATGTTTCACAGAGTGCTGGAGTAACTCAGCGGGTGCAGCAGCATCTATGGAGCTAAGGAAATAGGCAACGTTTCGGGCCGAAACCCGGAAGGGTTTCGGCCCAAAACGTTGCCTATTTCCAGAAGGGTTTCGGCCCGAAACGTTGCCTATTTCCTTAGCTCCACAGATGCTGCTGCACCATAACTCAGCGGGTCAGGCAGCACCTGTGGAGAACATGGATAGGTGACGTTTCACAGAGTGCTGGAGTAACTCAGCGGGTCAGGCAGCATCTGTGGAGAACATGGATAGGTGACGTTTCACAGAGTGCTGGAGTAACTCAGCGGGTCAGGCAGCATCTGTGGAGAACATGGATAGGTGACGTTTCACAGAGTGCTGGAGTAACTCAGCGGGTCAGGCAGCATCTGTGGAGAACATGGATAGGTGACGTTTCACAGAGTGCTGGAGTAACTCAGCGGGTCAGGCAGCATCTGTGGAGAACATGGATAGGTGACATTTCACAGAGTGCTGGAGTAACTCAGCGGGTCAGGCAGCATCTGTGGAGAACATGGATAGGTGACGTTTCACAGAGTGCTGGAGTAACTCAGTGGGTCAGGCAGCATCTGGAGAACATGGATAGGTGACGTTTTGGGTTGGGACCCTTCTTTTTTTTTTTTAAAGAGCTGCATGCTCTTAAGATGCATGGCAGATGCAGTTTAATGCGGATAAATGTGAGTTTATCCACTTTGGTATCAAAAACAGGAAGGCAGATTACTATCTAAATGGCGTTAAGTTGGGAAAAGGGGAAGTACAATGGGATCTGGGGGTCCTTGTACATCAGTCTATGAAAGTAAGCATGCAGGTACAGCAGGCAGTGAAGAAAGCGAATGGCATGTTGACCTTTATAACCAGAGGAATCGAATATAGGAACAAAGAGGTCCTTCTGCAGTTGTACAGAGCCCTAGTGAGACCACACCTGGAGTATTGTGTGCAGTTTTGGTCCCCTAATTTGAGGAAGGACATTCTTGCTATTGAGGGAGTGCAGTGTCGGTTCACCAGGTTAATTCCCGGGATGGCGGGACTGTCATATGCTGAGAGAATGGAGCAGCTGGGCTTGTACACTTTTGCTGAAAGTTTAGAAGGATGAGAGGGCATCTCATTGAAACATATAAGATTGTTAAGGGCTTGGACCCGCTAGAGGCAGGAAACATGTTCCCGATGTTGGGGGAGTCCAGAACCAGGGGCCACAGTTTAAGAATAAGGAGTAAGCCATTTAGAACGGAGACGAGGAGTCTGTGTAATTCTCTGCCTCAGAGGGCGGTGGAGGCTGGTTCTCTGGATGCTTTCAAGAGAGAACTAGATAGGGCTCTTAAAGATAGCGGAGTCAGGGGATATGGGGAGAAGGCAGGAACGGGGTACTGATTGGGGATGATCAGCCATGATCACATTGAATGGCAGTGCTGGCTCGAAGGGCCGAATAGGGCATATTTCGCCTACCCAGGGGGTACATTTGTTGATTTTGGATTTGTACATTTTTGTTCTCATTGATTGACTGTGTTTGGCTATTAAAGTTGCCAGGGGTAAACGGGATGAAACATGTTGGGAGCCCCTGATATAGAGAGGTGTGTTATGGGCCTGTCCCACTTAGGCGACTCTTTAGGCGACTGCAGGAGACTACGCAGGCGCCACATGTTCGCGGGTGGTTGCCGGGGGAATCACCTTCATGGTCGCGAGGAGTTCCCGCATTGTGGGAACTAGTCGCGGCCTCATGGACTGGACAAGCTAGATGCAGGAAAAATGTTCCCAAGGTTGGGCGAGTCCAGAACCAGGGGCCACAGTCTTAGAATAAAGGGGAAGCCATTTAAGACTGAGGTGAGAACAAACTTTTTTCACCCAGAGAGTTGTGAATTTGTGGGACTCCCTGCCACAGAGGGCAGTGGAGGCCAAATCACTGGATGGATTTAAGAGAGAGTTAGATAGAGCTCTAGGGGCTAGTGGAGTCAAGGGATATGGGGAGAAGGCAGGAACGGGGTACTGATTGGGGATGATCGGCCATGATCACATTGAATGGCGGTGCTGGCTCGAAGGGTCAAATGGCCTCCTCCTGCACCTGTTGTCTATTGTCTAGTGAGAGTGGGGAGAGGCGGGGGGGGGGGGGGGGGGGGCAGGGAAGAGGGGGGTATAAGGGGGCTGGGGAGGTCTACTTACATGATTTGAGTGCAGTGTTGGCAAGAGTCCCCAGCAAGGCAGCAACTATAATGATGGTGTCAAACCTGGAACAGTCAAAAACTTCACTCATCGTTTTACATCCAGAAAAATAATTGGAAATGATTTAGAAATAAAGGTGAATTACCAATTCCAAAATTGAAACTTGGCGAAGAAGGCCCTGGGTTCGTGAGTGTAGAGTTTGAGCAGAATCTCAACGAGGTAGAGTGTCAGGAATGCCCACTCTGCCTTGGTGATTAAAGGGTTCATCTCGTCCCCACCAATGAAGATTGCGTTGATGACGATGATAACATCATAGGTGTAACGGAATGCCCTGCAGGAGAGAGAACGCAAACAGGACACAAACAACCACCAAATAGATAATGGATGGTGTACAACACAACACCGAACAGCACAGGTGACATATCACGGAGTGCTGGAGTAACTCAGGGGGTCAGGCAGCATCTGTGGAGAACATGGATAGGTGACGTTTCACAGAGTGCTGGAGTAACTCAGCGGGTCAGGCAGCATCTGTGGAGAACATGGATAGGTGACGTTTCACAGTGCTGGAGTAACTCAGCTGGTCAGGCAGTATCTCTGTTGAGAAGGAATAGGTGATGTTCCAAGTCTGAAGAAGGGTCTCGACCTGAAACGTCACCTATTCCTTTTCTCCAGAGATGCTTGCATATCCCGCTGAATTACTCCAGCTTTTTGTGTCTATCTTTATCCCATATCTTATCTGCCTGCACATGATCTGTATCCTTTCATTCCCTGCATATCAACGTGTCGCTCCATATTCACTTAAACGCCACTATCGTATCTGCCTCCATCACCCCTGGCAGCGCGTTCCAGGCACCCACCTGTGTAAATAACTTGCCGCACACATCTCATAGAACATCGACCAGCAAAGGAACGGGCCCTTCGGTCCACAATGTATACGCCGAACATTATGCCAATTTAAAATCATATTTCGCTTGGGTAGTTTACACCCCAGCGGTATGAACATTGACTTCTCCAATTTCAGGTAGTCCCTGCTTTCTCCCTCCTTCCCCTCCCCTTCCCAGCTCTCCCACAGCCCACTGTCTCCGCCTCTTCCTTTCTTCCCCCCGCCCCCACGTCAGTCTGAAGAAGGGTCTCAACCCGAAACGTCGCCTATTTCCTTCGCTCCATAGATGCTGCCTCACCCGCTGAGTTTCTCCAGCATTTTTGTCCACCTCCAATTTAAAATCGATCACATGATCCATTACCTCTATCCCTTCCACTTCAAATGTCTATCTGAAAGCTTCTTAAACACCACCCCTGGCAGCGCGTTCCAGGCACCCACCACCCTCTGTGTAAAACAAAAACTTGCCATGTACGCCTCCTTAACACTTTGTCCCTCACACCTTCAAGGGCGTGTCCCACCTGGCGATTTTTTTGGCGACTGCCGGCGTCATTGACTGATGTATCAGGTCACCGAAAAATTTAAGGCGTGACGACATATTGCCGCGCGGTGTTTTTCAAGTGTCGCGACATTTTTTTTGTCGCCGCTGGATTTTGAAATGTTCAAAATCTTTTGGCAACCCTGTTATGACGCCGGCAGTCGCCGAAAAAAATCGCCCTTCAAGATATCCCCTCTTGTACGTAATCTCCCACGCTGGGGGGAGGGGGAAAGATTCTGACTGCCGATTCTATCTACAGTGGCTTGCAAAAGTATTCATACCCCTTGAACTTTTCCACATTTTGTCACGTTACAACCACAAATGTAAATGTATTTTATTGGGATTTTATGTGATAGACCAACACAAAGTGGCGCATAATTGTGAAGTGGAAGGAAAATGATACATGGTTTTCAAAAGTATTCAGCCCCCTTTACTCTGATACCCCTAAATAAAATCTAGTGCAACCAATTGCCTTCAGAAGTCACCTAATTAGTTAATAGAGTCCACTTGTGTGTAATCTAATCTCAGTATAAATACAGCTGTTCTGTGAAGGCCTCAGAGGTTTGTTAGAGAACATTAGTGAACAAACAGCATCATGAAGCCCAAGGAACACACCAGACAGGTTAGGGATAAAGTTGTGGAGAAGTTTAAAGCAGGGTTAGGTTATAAAAAAATATCCCAAGCTTTGAACATCTCACGGAGCACTGTTCAATCCATCATCCGAAAATGGAAAGAGTATGGCACAACTGCAAATCTACCAAGACATGGCCGTCCACCTAAACTGACAGGCCGGGCAAGGAGAGCATTGATCAGAGAAGCAGCCAAGAGGCCCATGGTAACTCTGGAGGAGCTGCAGAGATCCACAGCTCAGGTGGGAGAATCTGTCCACAGGACAACTATTAGTCGTGCACTCCACAAATCGGGCCTTTATGGAAGAGTGGCAAGAAGAAAGCCATTGTTGAAAAAAAGCCATAAGAAGTCCCGTTTGCAGTTTGCCACAAGCCATGTGGGGGACACAGCAAACATGTGGAGGAAGGTGCTCTGGTCAGATGAGACCAAAATTGAAGTTTTTGGCCTAAATGCAAAACGCTATGTGTGGCGGAAAATTAACACTGCACATCACCCTGAACACACCATCCCCACTGTGAAACATGGTGGTGGCAGCATCATGCTGTGGGGATGCTTTTCTTCAGCAGGGACAGGGAAGCTGGTCAGAGTTGATGGGAAGATGGATGGAGCCAAATACAGGGCAATCTTGGAAGAAAACCTGTTAGAGTCTGCAAAAGACTTGAGACTGGGGCGGGATTCACCTTCCAGCAGGACAATGACCTAAACATACAGCCAGAGCTACAATGGAATGGTTTAGATCAAAGCATATCCATGTGTTAGAATGGCCCAGTCAAAGTCCAGACCTAAATCCAATTGAGAATCTCTGGCAAGACTTGAAAATTGCTGTTCACAGACGCTCTCCATCCAATCTGACTGAGCTTGAGCTATTTTGCAAAGAAGAATGGGCAAAAATTTCAGTCTCTAGATGTGCAAAGCTGGTAGAGACATACCCCAAAAGACTTGCAGCTGTAATTGCAGCGAAAGGTGGTTCTACAAAGTATTGACTCAGGGGGGCTGAATACTTTTGCACGCCACACTTTTCAGTTTTTTATTTGTAAAAAAATTTGAAAACCATGTATCATTTTCCTTCCACTTCACAATTATGCACCACTTTGTGTTGGTCTATCACATAAAATCCCAATAAAATACATTTACGTTTGTGGTTGTAACGTGACAAAATGTGGAAAAGTTCAAGGGGTATGAATACTTTTGCAAGCTTCACAATTTTATACATTTCTATCAGGTCTCCGTGCAACTGCCAGCGTTCTGGAGAAAACAAGCCAAGCCCTCCAACCTCTCCCTGTAACTTATATCCCCAAATCCCAGCATCATTACAACTCAACACTCAAAACTGGGATGGTTGATCATAGAGTGGTACAGTGTGGATACAGGCCCTTCAGCCCAACTTGCCCATACTGGCCAACATGTCCCATCTACACTAGTCCCACCTGCCTGCGTTTGGTCCATATCTCTCCAAACTTGTCCTATCCATGTACCTGCCTAAAAATGTTATAAACGTTGGAATAGCCCCAGCCTCAACTACCTCCTCTGGCAGCTTGTTCCATACACCCACTGTGGAAAAAGTTGCCCCTCAAGTTCCCATTAAATCTTTCCTCCTTAATCCTCTGGTCTGTGCATCTGGCCGACCTATTCCTCTCATGATTTTGTACACCTCTGTAAGATGGCCACTCATCTTCCTGCAGAGAGCCAAATGTTTAAACACTTAGTGTTGTATTTAGCATCATAAAATAAATAGTTCAAAAGTCCATAAGTGCTAGGAGCAGTATTAGGCCATTCGGCCCATCAAGTCTACTCTGCCATTCAATCATGGCTGATCTATCTATCCCTCTCAACCCCATTCTCCTGCCTTCTCCCCATAACCCCTGACCCTCAACCATAACCCCTGACACCCGTAACCCATGACCCTCAATCATAACCCCTGACACCCGATCCAATCAACATAACACCTGATAGACATAAAATGCTGGAGCAACTCAGCGGGACAGGCAGCATCTCTGGAGAGAAGGAACGGGTGATCTTAAGAAGGGTCTCGACCCGAAACGTCACCCATTCCTTCTCTCCAGAGATGCTGCCTGTCCCGCTGAGTTACTCCAGCATTTTGTGTGTATCTTTGGTTTAAACCTGCACCTGCAGTTCCTTCCTACACATCTAACCCCTGATGCCCGAGCTAATAACCAGTCCACTGTTCTCCAAGATATGGTGTCAAAAACAAACTTCATTACTGCACAGAGTGTTACCATTCCATTGGAGAAGGTATATATTGAACTGGGTCTGGTAGGCAGATACCTGTGGGCGACCAGTCTACGGATGAGCTTGCTGACGGTGGACGTGTACACGCGCAGCATGCACTTCTCCAGCGGATGAACCCTGTCCTTCATCTGAACTATCTGTATGTTGAGAATATCCGCCAAGCCGATGAACGATTCTCTTCCTGTTTAAAAACACACAGTCACAGAGTAAAACCCCTGTCCCACAGTACGAGTTCATTCCAAGAGTTCTCCCGAGTTTGCCCTGATTCGAACTCGGAGATTTACGGTAATGGCCGCTCGTCGGTACTCGGGGCTCTCGTGGACATTTTTCAACATGTTGAAAAATCTTCACAAGTCTTCACGAGCTTACCGCGTTTCCCGAGTACCTGCCGTTAGCGTTACGAGCCGCTAAGAGACGTCCCCGAGCTCCGACGTACCCGCTACGTACATTCTACGTGCTTACCACGAGTTTGATTTTTTTTAAACTCGGGAGAGCTCTTGGAATGAACTCGTACAGTGGGACAGGGCTCTCATACTATGTCAGGGGTTCTGGGGAGATACAGGCTCGATTGTGATCATGTATTGTCTGACTGGTTTGCACGCAACAAAAGCTATCCTCACAAGCCTAATTTGAGGAAGGACATTCTTGCTATTGAGGGAGTGCAGCGTAGGTTTACAAGGTTAATTCCCGGGATGGCGGGACTGTCATATGCTGAGAGAATGGAGCAGCTGGGCTTGTACACTCTGGAGTTTAGAAGGATGAGAGGCAATCTTATTGAAACATATAAGATTATTAAGGGTTCGGACACGCTAGAGGCAGGAAACATGTTCCAGATGTTGGGGGAGTCCAGAACCAGGGGCCACCATTTGAAAATAAGGGGTAAGCCATTTAGGACGGAGATGAGAAAATACTTTTTCCTCACAGAGAGTTGTGTGTCTGTGGAATTCTCTGCCTCAGAGGGCGGTGGAGGCCGGTTCCCTGGATATTTTCAAGAGAGAGCTAGATAGGGCTCTTAAAGATAGCGGAGTCAGGGGAGAAGGCAGGAACGGGGTACTGATTGGGGATGATCAGCCATGATCACATTGAATGGTGGTGCTGGCTCGAAGGGCCGAATGGCCTACTCCTGCACCTATTGTCTATATAACAAACTCAGTTGAGAAAGCAGGAGAATGGGGTTGAGAGGGAGAGATAGATGAGATATCATTGAATGACGATGGGCCGAATGGCCGAATACTACTCCTAAAACGTATGAAGATATATAGCATGGAAACAGTTGTCCATACCCACCAAGTGACTTCCTGAGCTCACGTTTGCCTGCCTTTGGCCCAGGAACCAGTCATGGAGTCAGGCAACAGGCCCATTGGCCGAGCTTGCCCACACCGACCAACATGCCCCATCTACACTGGTTCCAGCTGCCTGCGCTTGGCCCATATCTCTCTATCCTATCCATGTTCCCGTGCAAAACTCTTTCAACAATTGACGCTCAGCATTTATCACCCATTGAGTAACAAAAAACATAGTGCTAGGGGAATAGACAATAGGTGCAGGAATAGGCCATTCAGCCCTTCGAGCCAGCACCGCCATTCAATGTGATCATGGCTGATCATCCACAATCAGTACCCCGTTCCTGCCTTCTCCCCATATCCCCTGACTCCGCTATCTTTAAGAGCCCTATCTAACTCTCTCTTGAAAGTATCCAGCGAATTGGCCTCCACTACCTTCTGAGGCAGAGAATTCCACAGACTCACAACTCTCTGTGTGAAAAGGTACACAAAAATGCGGGTGCAGCAGCATCTATGGAGCGAAGGAAATAGGCAACGTTTCGGGCCGAAACCCTTCAAAGTGTTTCCTCGTCTCTGTTCTAAATGGCTCACCGATAATTCTTAAACTGTGTGGCCCCTGGTTCTGGACTCCCCCAACATCGGGAACATGTTTCCTGCCTCTAGTGTGTCCAAACCCTTAATAGTCTTATATGTTTCAATAATATGCCCTCTCATCCTTCTAAACTCCAGAGTGTACAAGCCCAGCTGCTCCATTCTCTCAGCATATGACAGTCCCGCCATCCCGGGATTAACCTTGTAAACCTACGCTGCACTCCCTCAATAGCAAGAATGTCCTTCCTCAAATTAGGGGACCAAAACTGCACAGGAATGTGGCAGCAAATGTGGAGAGAATGGACAGACAATGTTTTGGGTCAAACCCGTTGCTCAGGCTGATGGAGCAGGGAGGTGGAATTTGCACTCATCCCCCTCCCGACAGCTTTGCATTTCCCTCCACCTCTTCTTCCCTTACATTACTACGTTTTGGACAGGTTGCGACTTTTTTCTTTGGAGTGTAGGAGGCTGAGGGGCGACCTTATTGAGGTGTACAAGATCATGAGGGGCACGGATAAAGTGAACGCTCACAGTCTGTTTCCCAGGGTAGAGGATTCAGAAACTAGAGGGCACAGGCTTAAGGTGAGAGGGGAGAGAGGGACCTCAGGGGAAACTTTTTTCCACTCAGTGGGTAGTCTATCTCATTGGAGATCTTCTAACTATCTTTTATTGTACTTTACTGGACGTTATCTTACATTAAGATTATTAAGGGTTTGGACGCGCTAGAGGCAGGAAACATGTTCCCGATGTTGGGGGAGTCCAGAATCAGGGGCCACACACAGTGTAAGAATAAGGGGTAAGCCATTTAGAACGGAGATGAGGAAACACTTTTTCACACAGAGAGTTGTGAATCTGTGGAATTCTCTGCCTCAGAGGGCGGTGGAGGCCGGTTCTCTGGATGCTTTCAAGAGAGAGCTAGATAGGGCTCTTAAAGTTAGCGGAGTCAGGGGATATGGGGAGAAGGCAGGAACGGGGTACTGATTGGGGATGATCAGCCATGATCACATTGAATGGCGGTGCTGGCTCGAAGGGCCGAGTGGCCTACTCCTGTACCTATTGTCTATTGTTACTCCTGCATTTTGTGTCTCTCTTCATTGAAAAGCGGAGCAGTTTAACGTTTCAACAGTCTTCACACTGACCGCTTCTCCTGGCTCCAGTTTCTCACCTAGATAGCCCTTCTGTTCGTCGTCCAGGACTCTCCAGAGCAGTTCCCGGTGGGAGCTGGGAATGTCTGCAGCCACCAGCTTCACCAGCTGCCGCCAGCGAGAGTGTGGGACCACAAACTCTGCTTCATTCTTCACCTTCAGTATGTTGAAGGCTTCAATCATCTTCCGATGCTTCATGTAGACCAGCTTCCTGACTTCATTCTGGAAAGCACATCAAGTGGTTTTTGATTCACAATCACAATAATACTTTATTAGCCAAGTATGTTTTTGCAACATACGAGGAATTTCATTTGCCAAGTCAGACATACAAATAAAAAGCAACACACAAAACACATTTGAACATAAACATCCACCACAGTGACTCCTCCACATTCCCCACTGTGATGGAAGGCGAAATAAAGTTCAATCTCTTCCCTTCTTTGCTCTCCCGCGGTCGTGGGCCTCGAGCCTCCGTTGACGGAACGATCTTGACTCCCGTAGCCGGCAGTGTTTGGGCCCTCCGCATCGGGGCGATCAGCTCCTGCATCGGGAGGATGTCAGCTCCCCCGCACCGGGCGATCGGGTCGGACCCCGGGTCGGGGCGATCAGCTCCTGCATCAGGGGGGGGATGTCAGCTCCCCCGCACCGGGCGATCGGACCCCGTGTCGGGGCTGGTCGAACCTCTGCATCGTTGGAGCTCCCGACATCCACGGCCTCTCCCGAGTGCAAGCTCCCGATGTAAAGTCCACAAGCCGCGGTTGGAGCGATCCCAGGCAAGGGATCCGCTCCGATGTTAAGCCCACGCCCCGCGGTGGGGCTCAAGTCAGTCCGAGGAGGCTTCCAGCTCCATCGATGGTAGGCTGCAGAGTGACCGGAGATACGATCCGGAAAACAATTGCATCTCCGGCAAGGTAAGAAACTGAAAAAAAAACATGAGTTCATGGAGTCACACTTGGACAGAGTGGATGTGGAGAGGATGTTTCCACCAGTGGGAGAGTGTAGGACCAGAGGTCACAGCATCAGAATTAAAGGACGTTCCTTTGGGAAGGAGATGAGGAGGAATTCCTTTAGTCAGGGGGTGGTGAATCTGTGGAATTATTTGCCACAGACGGCTGTGGAGGCTACAAGTCAGTGGATATATTTAAGGCAGGGATTGATAGATACTTGATCAATACGGGTGTCAGGGGTTATGGGGAGAAGGCAGGAGAATGGGGTTAGGAGGGAAAGATAGATCATCCATGATTGAATGGTGGAGTAGGCTTGATGGGCCGAATGGCCTAATTCTGCCCTCATCACATGATCTTATGACCTACAGCATGGAAACAGGCCCTTCGGCCCTACTGCTCCATCTAGTGCCACCTGCTCATGTTTGGCCCATATCCCTCTAAACCTGTCTTATCCATGTACCTGCCTGTTTATACCCAGCTGTATGAATATTGACTTCTCTAACTTCAAGTAACCCTTGCATCATCTCTCTCTCATTCTCTCCACTCCTCCCCCACCCTAGTCATCGTATTAGTTTCGCTGTCGTTCTGTTGAGTTTCACTGTCATTAACTCGTTATCACCTAGTCCACAGCCAACAATGAACCATTGTGGGCTCCACCTTTCCCTGATCATCGTAACTTTTTTGCATATCGTTCTTTCATTTGTTCTACATCTCTCCACATCACCGTCTATATCTCTATCCCCCGACTCTCAGTCTGAAGAAAGGGTCTCGACCCAAAACGTTACCTATTCCTTCTCTCCAGAGATGCTGCCTGTCCCGCTGAGTTACTCCAGCTTTTTTGTGTCTGTCTTTGGTGTAAACCAGCATCTGAAGTTCGTTCCGAAACATTCTGGTGAACTTCCACGGCACAATTAGTAGAAAAATAATGTTCACTCCGAATTCAATGTTAAAAGATCAGGCGATGAATTTATGTTTTTGTAACCCTGGTAACCACCGCCGTACCTTCAGATGCTTCTTGTAGTCATTGTACACAACGGCCAGGAAGAGAGACATGAAGACATAGGTGTTGACGATGATGAAAACGATGAAGAATATCGAGTAGGCCCAGCTCACCTCATAGGCTGGCATCCTGAGAAAAAACACAAATCACAATGAAATACACTGGCACACATTACACGCGCCAATAGACAATAGGTGCAGGAGTAAGCCATTCGGCCCTTCGAACCAACACCGCCATTCAATGTGATCATGGCTGATCATCCACAATCAGTACCCGGTTCCTGCCTTCTCCCCATATCCCCTCACTCCGCTATCTTTAAGAGCCCTATCTAGTTCTCTCTAGAAAATATCCAGAGAACCGGCCTCCACCGACCTCTGAGGCAGAGAATTCCACAGACTCACAACTTTCTGTGAGAAAATGAGATTCAAGAGAGTTTATTGTCATGTGTCCCTGATAGGACAATGAAATTCTTGCTTTGCTTCAGCACAACAGAACATAGTAGGCATGAATACAGAACAGATCAGTGTGTCCATATACACAAATGTGTTTCCTCGTCTCCGTTCTAAATGGCTTACTCCTTATTCTTAAACTGTGGCCCCTGGTTCTGGACTCCCCCAACATCGGGAACATGTTTCCTGCCTCTAGCGTGTCCAAACCCTTAATAATCTTATATGTTTCAATAAAATTCCCTCTCATCCTTCTAAACTCCAGAGTATACAAGGCCAGCTGCTCCAAACTTAAAGCACACGGTATTGGGGGTTCAGTATTGATGTGGATAGAGAACTGGCTGGCAGACAGGAAGCAAAGAGTAGGAGTAAACGGGTCCTTTTCACAATGGCAGGCAGTGACTAGTGGGGTACCGCAAGGCTCAGTGCTGGGACCCCAGCTATTTACAATATATATTAATGATTTGGACGAGGTAATTGAATGCAACATCTCCAAGTTTGCGGATGACACTAAGCTGGGGGGCAGTGTTAGCTGTGTGGAGGATGCTAGGAGGCTGCAAGGTGACTTGGATAGGCTGGGTGAGTGGGCAAATGCATGGCAGATGCAGTATAATGTGGATAAATGTGAGGTTATCCACTTTGGTGGCAAAAACAGGAAAGTAGACTATTATCTGAATGGTGGCCGATTAGGAAAAGGGGAGATGCAACGAGACCTGGGTGTCATGGTACACCAGTCATTGAAAGTAGGCATGCAGGTGCAGCAGGCAGTGAAGAAAGCGAATGGTATGTTAGCATTCATAGCAAAAGGATTTGAGTATAGGAGCAGGGAGGTTCTACTGCAGTTGTACAGGGTCTTGGTGAGACCACACCTGGAGTATTGCATTCAGTTTTGGTCTCCTAATCCGAGGAAAGACATTCTTGCCATAGAGGGAGTACAGAGAAGGTTCACCAGACTGATTCCTGGGATGTCAGGACTTTCATATGAAGAAAGACTGGATAGACTCGGCTTGTACTCGCTAGAATTTAGAAGATTGAGGGGGGATCTTATAGAAACTTACAAAATTCTTAAGGGGTTGGACAGGCTAGATGCAGGAAGATTGTTCCCGATGTTGGGGAAGTCCAGAACAAGGGGTCACAGTTTAAGGATAAGGGGGAAATCTTTTAGGACCGAGATGAGGAAAACATTTTTCACACAGAGAGTGGTGAATCTGTGGAATTCTCTCCCGCAGAAGGTAGTTGAGGCCAGTTCATTGGCTATATTTAAGAGGGAGTTAGATGTGGCCCTTGTGGCTAAAGGGATCAGGGGGTATGGAGAGAAGGCAGGTACAGGATACTGAGTTGGATGATCAGCCATGATCATATTGAATGGCGGTGCAGGCTGGAAGGGCCGAATGGCCTACTCCTGCACCTATTTTCTATGTTTCTATGTTTCTATTCTCTCATCATATGACAGTCCCGCCATCCTGGGAATTAACCTTGTGAACCTTTCACTATTCTGTACATCTCAATGAGGTCCCCCCCTCATTCTTCTAAACTCCAGCGAGTACAGGCCCAGTGCCGACAAGCGCTCATCATATGTTAACCCACTCATTCCTGGGATCATTCCCGTAAACCTCCTCTGGACCCTCTACAGAGCCAGCACATCCTTCCTCAGATACGGGGCCCAAAACTGGTGTCAATGGTGCGAGGGTGTCGGAGAGAGGCACCTACATCACGTCAGGGCTGTTGGCCGTAGTCACCAGTACATAGAGGTTGAAGAAGACGTCCAGGTAGTTACTGAAGTACGGCGCTCCCTCGCCCGTGCGGAGCTTCCTGCAAACACAAGGTCCATCAGATTATTGTCACGTGTACCGAGGTACAGACAACAGCTTTTGTTGCATGATAACCAGTCAGTGAGCGGCTGGTCCTTGACTTGTATGGTACGGGACTTGATTAGTCACATGAACCGAGGTTGAGTGAAATTGTATACAGTTAGTACAAGTGTCACTTTACATAAGCACTTAATTACATCTTAGATAAGCTCATCTCAGATCCAGTACAAGTGTGTAGCAGTGGTTCACTGAGACAGTCAGTATACAGCGGCGCCAGTTCTGGGCCATTTTCAATAGACAATAGGGGCAGGAGTAGGCCATTTGGCCCTTCGAGCCATTCAATGTGATCATGGCTGATCGTCCCCAATCAGTACCCCGTTCCTGCCTTCTCCCCATATCCCCTGACTCCGCTATCTTTAAGAGCCCTATCTAGCTCTCTCTTGAAAGTATCCAGAGAACCGGCCTCCACCGCCCTCTGAGGCAGAGAATTCCACAGACTCACCACTCTCTGTGAGAAAAAGTGTTTCCTCGTCTCCGTTCTAAATAGCTTACTCCTTAATTCTTAAACTGTGGCCCCTGGTTCTGGACTCCCCCAACATCGGGAACATGTTTCCTGCCTCTAGCGTGTCCAAACCCTTAATAATCTTATATGTTTCAATGAGATCCCCTCTCATCCTTCTAAACTCCAGAGTGTACAAGCCCAGCTGCTTCATTCTCTCAGCATATGACAGTCCCGCCATCCCGGGAATTAACCTTGTAAACCTACGCTGCACTCCCTCAATAGCAAGAATGTCCTTCCTCAAATTAGGGGACCAAAACTGCACACAATACTCCAGGTGTGGTCTCACTAGGGCCCTGTACAACTGCAGAAGGAACAGAGTGCTGAATGTAGTTACTTACAGGAAGAAAAGAGATGTGAAAGAGCAGAGCGAAGATAGATACAAAATGCTGGAGTGACTCAGCGGGCCAGACAGCATCTGTGGAGAGAAGGAATAGGTGACGTTTCGAGTTGAGACCCTTCTTCAGACTGGAGAAGGGTAGAACAGCAGAGGATAGTGATCGTGTTGTATGACAGGAGATCCTCTCTTCGGGGAAGAGGATGCAAAAAGTCAACAAGACCAAAGTCGAATCATAAATGTCAGTGTAGCAGAGGAACGACTTCACCACTGTAGTCCATCTGGACTGCCCCAGATTCAGAGCCAGTGTATACAGCATGACAACAGGCCCTTCAGCCCAACTCATCCCTGCTGACCAACATGTCCCATCTTCACTAGTCCCACCTGCCTGCCTTTGGCCCAGACAAGTTCATCTTCATAAGTGATAGGAGCAGAATGAGGCCATTCGGCCCATCGTCTACTCCACCATTCAATCATGGCTGATCTATCTCTCCCTCCTCATCCCATTCTCCTCTCTTCTCCCCGTAACCCCCGACACCTCTAAACCTTTCCTGTCCATCTTTTAAAATGTATTTTAAATGTTGTTAAAGTCCCAGCCTCAACTACCTCCTATGGCAGCTCGTTCCATCCACCCACCACCCTCTGTGTGAAAAAGTTACCCCTCAAGTTCGTATAAATCTTTGCCCTTCCTTCAAGCCTGTTGGGGTGAACTATGGCTCAGCGGTAGAGTTGCTGCCTTACAGCGAATGCAGCGCCGGAGACCCGGGTTCCATCCCGACTACGGGTGCTGTCTGTACGGAGTTTGCACGTTCTCCCTGTGACCTCCGAGTTCTCCACGTTTTCTCCGAGATCTTTGGTTTCCTCCCACACTCCAAAGACGTACAGGTTTGTGGGTTAATTGCCTTGGTAAATGCAAAAAGTGTGTGTGTGTGTGTTTAGGATAATGTGTGTATACGATAAAAAGTGTGTGTATAGGATAATGTTATTGTGCGTGGATCGCTGGTCCGCACGGACCCCGTGGGCTGAAGGGCCTGTTTCCGCGCTGTATCTCTAAACTAAAGTAAACTTTAAAGTAAGCGTAGGAATCTATCGGTGTTACCTCTTTGCAAACAGCTTCAAGGCCATGAGGGAGAACACAGCAACGCTGAACATAAAGAGCACAAACACGTACGCGATCTCCGGGAGAGTGTTGCGGATGTTTCTGAACGCTCTTCTCAGCTGCAACACAAGAAATATTACAGCTCGCGTGGGAAACAATCGGGTCTGAAGTTAGTCGCAAGGAACTGCAGATGCTGGTTTATACCGAAGATAGACACAGAGTGCTGGAGTAACTCAGCGGGTCAGGCAGCATCTGTGGAGAACATGGATAGGTGACGTTTCACAGAGTGCTGGAGTAACTCAGCGGGTCAGGCAGCATCTGTGGAGAACATGGATAGGTGACGTTTCACAGAGTGCTGGAGTATGGCTGATCTTCCCCAATCAGTACCCCGTTCCTGCCTTCTCCCCATATCCCCTGACTCCGCTACCTTTAAGAGCTCTTTAATATAGAAACAGAGAAAATAGGTGCAGGAGTAGGCCATTCGGCCGTTCGAGCCAGCACCACCATTCATTGTGATCATGGCTGATCGTCCCCAATCAATAACGCCGTGCCTGCCTTCTCCCCATATCCCTTGACTCCACTAGCCCCTAGAGCTCTATCTAACTCTCTCTTAAATCCATCCAGTGATTTGGCCTCCACTGCCCTCTGTGGCAGGGAATTCCATAAATTCACAACTCTCTGGGAGAAAAAGTTTTTTCTCACCTCAGTCTTGAATGGCCTCCCCTTTATTCTAAGATGCTCATCTTTAACACCCATTGTCTTGGCATCCACAGCTTTCTGTGGCAAAGAATTCACACAGATTCACCACCCTCTGACTGAAGAAATTCCACGAATCCTCCACCCTCTGGCCGTAGTTAATCCAGGTGTAAAGGTGAGGCTTACCTGTCGACTTTCAGTGAAGTTTACACAAAACAGTGGTCTCAGGACCCTTGACCACCTGACTGCCAGGTATCCATTTTGTGCTAAAGCCAAGTACACAATCATATCCAATAACGTGAGCTGCAGGGAAACAAATGGCTCGGGTTAGAAACTATTAACGGCTTTAGACAGGCAATTTAATGCCGAATCATAAGTTGGCATGACATTTATTGAGATATTGAGCAGAAAAAATCAAAATCAAACTAATGCAAAGATAAATAACTTGAGGTGATCTTTCTCCAAGGTGCCAAGACATGTCCAGAGATGCTGCAAAACTAGTGTACAGGCACTTGAGAGGATTTAGTCTTGCAGCACAGAAACAGGCCCTTCGGCCCAACTCATCCATACTAACCAAGATGCCCCAACTAAGATAGTCTCATCTGCCCACATTTGGCCCGTATCCCTCCACACCTTTCAACAGACAATAGGCAATAGACAATAGGTGGAGGAGTATGCCATTTAGTCTCACAAGGGCCCTATCCATGTATCTGTCCAAGCATGTTTTAAAATGTTGTTCTTGTACCAGCCTCAATTATCTCCTCTGGCAGCTCGCTCCGTACACCCACCACCCTCTGTGTGGAAACATTGCCCCTAAGTTCATATTAAATCTTTCCCATCTCACCTTAAACCCATGTCCCCTGGTTCTTGATTCCCCTGCTCTGGGCATTCACTCTATCTATTGCCCTTGTGATTTTGTACACCTCTATATGATCACGCCTCATCCTCTACGCTCCGGGGAGTGAAGTGCTAGCCTGCCCAACCTCTCCCTTTAGCTCAGCCCTGGAGCCAACCTCGTGGAACTTCTCTGCACTCTTCGTATTGGCATCTTTCTACAGCAAATGGGAAACACTTTGGTCGGAAGTAGGAAAGAAAGACACGGAGTCGTGTAATCATTGGGAACTTGTCATTCAGCTCAACTTTGACAAAGGCGATGCGGCAGCCGACAAGTGGACAACCTTTTGTATAGCAGTTGTATAGGGCTCTGGTGAGACCACATCTGGAGTATTGTGTACAGTTTTGGTCTCCTAATTTGAGGAAGGACATCCTTGTGATTGAGGCAGTGCAGCGTAGGTTCACGAGATTGATCCCTGGGATGGCGGGACTGTCATATGAGGAAAGATTGAAAAGACTAGGCTTGTATTCACTGGAGTTTAGAAGGATGAGGGGAGAATCTGATCGAAATATATAAAATTATAAAAGGACTGGACAAGCTAGATGCAGGAAAAATGTTCCCAATGTTGGGCGAGTCCAGAACCAGGGGCCACAGTCTTAGAATAAAGGGCAGGTCATTTAAGACTAAGGTGAGAAAAAAAAATTTCACCCAGAGTGTTGTGAATTTGTGGAATTCCCTGCCACAGAGGGCAGTGGAGGCCAAGTCACTGGATGGATTTAAGAGAGAGTTAGATAGAGCTCTAGGGGCTAGTGGAGTCAAGGGATATGGGGAGAAGGCAGGCACGGGTTATTAATAGGGGACGATCAGCCATGATCACAATGAATGGCGGTGCTGGCTCGAAGGGCCGATTGGCCTGCTCCTGCACCTATTTTCTATGTTTCTATTCCCATTCTGCGGGAATAAGTGGGAGAAAGGAGAAAGGAATGGAAAGAGAATTGCACCATGAAGCAGAATATTGGACAAAAAAATGTCACTGTGAGATTCAAACAAATCGGAGAGAATGGGAATGTGGAAACAGACTGTCTTGATGCCATCTAACACTATAAACTAGAGAAAAATTATTTCCCAAGCTCTTTATCAGGTTAGGTAACAAAGCCAGAGTGCTGGAGTAACTCAGCGGGTCAGGCAGCATCTGTGGAGAACAGGGATAGGTGACATTTCACAGAGTGCTGGAGTAACTCAGCGGGTCAGGCAGCATCTGTGGGGAACATGGATAGGTGACGTTTCACAGAGTGCTGGAGTAACTCAGCGGGTCAGGCAGCATCTGTGGAGAACATGGATTGGCGTTCAGTTACTCCAGTACTTGCCATTACTTTGTGTAAACAGCATCTGCAGTGATTTGTTTCAACAAATTAATTCGGTTCGTTTTTCCTCAGGAATGCCGGAGGTTGCGAGGAGACCGGATAGAAGATGATAAAATTATGAGAAGCGGAGATGAGGTAGACAGTCAGAACCTTTTTCCCCAAGGTGGAAATTTCAAAGTACAAGGGGACACTGCATTAAGGTGAGAGGGGGAAAGTTTAAAGGAGGTGTGCGGGGCAGGTTTTTTTTACACAGAGGGTGGTGGGTGCCTGGAACTTGCTGCCAGGGGTGGTGGTGGAGGCAGATACCATAGTGGGGTTTAAAAGGCTTTTGGATTGACACGTGAATTAAATTTTGTTTATTAATGTGAAGATTGACACAAAATGCTGGAGTAACTCAGCGGGACAGGCAGCATCACTGGAGAGAAGGAGTGGGTGACATTTTGGGTCAAAGCCCTTCTTCAGACGTAGGCTCCTGACGGAGTCAATGGTGGGTAGACTGGTCTACAATTCTGCAATTTCTTAGGGTCGGAGTTGCGGGGCATTGAGGATTATGGATCACCTGCAGGCAGATGAGGGAGGGCAGGACTATTGAGGGAGGGCAGCGTAGGTTCACCAGGTTAATTCCCGGGATGGCGGGACTGACATATGATGAAAGAATGGGTCGACTGGTCTTGTATTCACTGGATTTTAGAAGGATGAGAGGGGGTCTTATAGAAACATATAAAATTCTCAAGGGGTTGGACAGGGTAGATGCAGGAAAAATGTTCCCCATGTTGGGGGAGTCCAGAACCAGGGGTCACAGTTTAAGAATAAGGGGTAGGCCATTTAGGACTGAGATGAGGAAAAACGTTTTCACCCAATGAGTTGTGAATCTATGGAATTCCCTGCCATAGAAGGCAGTGGAGGCCAATTGACTGGATGTTTTCAAGAGAGAGTTAGATTTGGCTCTTAGGACTAACGGAATCAAGGGATATGGGGAGAAAGAAGGAACTGGGTAGTGAGTGTGGATGATCAGCCATGATCATATTGATTGGGGTGCTGGCTCGAAGGGCCGAAGGGTCTATTCCTGTACCTATGTTTCTATGAGTTGGCCTTGGCATCATGTTTGGCACACACATTGTGGGCAGAAGGGCCTGTTGCTGTGCTGTCATGTTCCATGTAACCATTGCTAACACACTGGCAAACACAGCATGCATTCAACCAATTCCTCTTCTCGCACCAGTGAACTAGTAGACGCGTTTATTGTTAACGCAGCAGCATCGGTCCCAGTTGAGAATAAGTGGATAAACTGTACAAGTTGTTGGTGAGACAATAGACAATAGGTGCAGCCATTCGAGCCAGCACCACCATTCAATGTAATCATGGCTGATCATCCCCAATCAGTACCCCGTTCCTGCCTTCTCCTCATATCCCCTGACTCCGCTATTTTTAAGAGCCCTATCTAGCTCTCTCTTGAAAGCATCCAGAGAACCGGCCTCCACCGAGGCAGAGAATTCCACAGATTCACAACTCTCTGTGAGAAAAAGTGTTTCCTCATCTCCGTTCTAAATGGCTTACTCATTATTCTTAAACTTAACCTTGGAGCACTGTGTGTTGTTCTGGCCACACAGCTACAGTAAGGATGTCATGAAGGTGAAAGGGTGCAGAAGGGATTCACCAGGATGTTACCTGGGCTTGTGGGCTTGAGTTACAGGGAGAGGTTGGATAGGCTGGGACTTATTTCTGTGGGGCGTAGGAGGCTGAGGGTTGACCTTATTGAGGTGTACAAGATCATGAGGGGCACGGATAAAGTGAACGCTCACAGTCTGTTTCCCCCAGGGTAGAGGATTCTAAAACTAGAGGGCACAGGTTTAAGGTGAGAGGGGGGAGATTGAAGAGGGACCTCAGGGGCAACTGTTCCACTCAGATGGTAGTCCGTATCTGGAACGAGCTGCCAGAGGAAGCTGTAGAAGAGGGTACATATACAACTTTTAAAAGACATTTGGCCAAATGCAGGTAAACGGGGCTAGACCAGTATGCCAACATGGACCAGGTGGGCTGAATGGCCTGTTTCCATGCTGGTACAGCTCTATGACTAACCTAGAACAGGGTCCACAGATTGTTGACAACACATTGGATCAAATCCTGTTAAATTTAGTTGAGTTTAGTTTATTGTCCCGTGTACCGAGGTACAGTGAAAAGCTGTTGTTGCGTGCTAACCAGTCAGCGGAAAGACAGTACATGATTACAATCGAGCCGTCCACAGTGTACAGATACATCCTTGATTACATTGAATGGCGGTGCTGGCTCGAAGGGCCGAATGGCCTCCTCCTGCACCTATTGTCTATTCTAGACTACAGTGAATACAAGGTACAGAAAAATGCTGGAGAAACTCAGCGGGTGCAGCAGCATCTATGGAGCGAAGGTAATAGGCAACGTTTCGGGCCGAAACCCTTCCGGGTTTCGTCCCGAAACGTTGCCTATTTCCTTCAGGGTTTCGGCCTGAAACGTTGCCTATTTCCTTCGCTCCATAGATTCTGCTGCACCCGCTGTGTTTCTCCAGCATTTTTGTGTACCTTCGATTTTCCAGCATCTGCAGTTCCTTCTTAAATACAGTGAATACAAGGCCAGTCGATCCATTCTTTCATCATATGTCAGACCCGCCATCCCGGGAATTAACCTGGTGAACCTACGCTGCACTCCCTCAATAGCAATAATGTCCTTCCTCAAATTAGGGGACCAAAATTATGAAACCAAAGTGTACATAGAAGAATGAGGGGAGGATCTTATAGAAACATACAAAATTATAAAAAGGACTGGTCAAAGTAGATGCAGGAAAAATGTTCCCAATGTTGGGCGGGTCCCGAACCAGGGGCCACAGTCTTAGAATAAAGGGGAGGTCATTTAAGACTGAGGTGAGAAAAAACTTTTTCACCCAGAGAGTTGTGAATTTGTGGAATTCCCTGCCACAGAGGGCAGTGGAGGCCAAGTCACTGGATGGATTTAAGAGAGAGTTAGATAGAGCTCTAGGGGCTAGTGGAGTCAAGGGATATGGGGAGAAGGCAGGCACGGGTTATTGATAGGGGAAGATCAGCCATGATCACAATGAATGGCGGTGCTGGCT
Source organism: Amblyraja radiata (assembly GCF_010909765.2). Classification (NCBI taxonomy): domain Eukaryota; kingdom Metazoa; phylum Chordata; class Chondrichthyes; order Rajiformes; family Rajidae; genus Amblyraja; species Amblyraja radiata. The sequence goes on along the minus strand of NC_045960.1, from coordinate 113,819,281 downwards.
CGAAGGGCCGAATGGCCTCCTCCTATACCTATTGTCTATTGAACCTACGCTGCACTCCCTCAATAGCAAGAATGTCCTTCCTCAAATTAGGAGCCCAGAACTAGGAAATCAAAATGTACAGATACATGATTAGGGGATAACATTTAGTGCAAGGTAAAGCCAGCAAAGTCCGATCAAGGATAGCCCGAGGTAGATAGTAGTTCAGCACTTGCTCTCTGGTTGTGGTAGGATGGGTCAGTCACCAGATGGTCAGCTGGGATGAAACAGTTGCGGAATGATTTTGACACTCACCAAGATGGTGACGATGACACAAATGTTCTTTGCATCTTTCCAGAACACCTTGCTGGGAGTGACCTTGGAGAAGTGCAGGAGGCGTACGGAGAACATCACCAGACAAATAAACTCAACGGTTGAAGTTACCTGTGGAGTTACAGAGAACAGAGCCATTCACTATCTGAAGGTAAGTTAGTAGGTAAGCAAGTTTATTGGCCAAGTATTCACATACAAGGAATTTGCCTTGGTGCTCCACCCACAAGTAACAACATGACGTACAGTGACAGTTACGAATGACTCAGAAAACACTAAACATTAATAATAATAAAACATTAATGATAAAACGCCAAAACACGTGTTTGGTAGACAAAAATGCTGGAGAAACTCAGCGGGTGAGGCAGCATCTATGGAGCGAAGGAATAGGTGACGTTTCGGGTCGAGACCCTTCTTCAGACTGATGAGGGGGTGGGGGGGGGGGGGGGCGGGAAGAAGAAAGGAAGAGGCGGAGACAGTGGGCTGTGGGAGAGATGGGAAGTGGAGGGGAAGGAGGGTGAAAGCAGGGACTACCTGAAATTGGAGAAGTCAATGTTCATACCGCTGGGGTGTAAACTACCCAAGCAAAATATGAGGTGCTGCTCCTCCAATTTACAGTGGGACTCACTCTGGCCATGGAGGAGGCCCAGGACAGAAAGGTCAGATTGGGGGAGTTGAAGTGCTGAGCCACCGGGAGATCAGGTTGGTTATTGCGGACTGAGCGGAGGTGTTGGGCGAAGCGATCACCAAGCCTACATTTGGTGGATGGCTGTTTGTCGGGTTGGAGGCAGGTGACTAGTGGGGTGCCTCAGGGATCTGTGTTGGGTCCTTTGTTGTTTGTCATGTACATCAATGATCTGGATGAAGGGGTGGTAAATTGGATTAGTAAGTATGCAGATGATACCAAGATAGGGGGTGTTGTGGATAATGAAGAGGATTTCCAAAGTCTACAGAGTGATTTAGGCCATTTGGAAGAATGGGCTGAAAGATGGCAGATGGAGTTTAATGCTGATAAATGTGAGGTGCTACACCTTGGCAGGACAAATCAAAATAGGACGTACATGGTAAATGGTAGGGAATTGAAGAATACAGTTGAACAGAGGGATCTGGGAATAACCGTGCATAGTTCCTTGAAGGTGGAATCTCATATAGATAGGGTGGTAAAGAAAGCTTTTGGTATGCTAGCCTTTATAAATCAGAGCATTGAGTATAGAAGCTGGGATGTAATGTTAAAATTGTACAAGGCATTGGTGAGACCAAATCTGGAGTATGGTGTACAATTTTGGTCGCCCAATTATAGGAAGGATGTCAACAAAATAGAGAGAGTACAGAGGAGATTTACTAGAATGTTGCCTGGGTTTCAACAACTAAGTTACAGAGAAAGGTTGAATAAGTTAGGTCTTTATTCTCTGGAGCGCAGAAGGTTAAGGGGGGACTTGATAGAGGTCTTTAAAATGATGAGAGGGATAGACAGAGTTGATGTGATCAAGCTTTTCCCTTTGAGAATAGGGAAGATTCAAACAAGAGGACATGACTTCAGAATTAAGGGACAGAAGTTTAGGGGTAACATGAGGGGGAACTTCTTTACTCAGAGAGTGGTAGCTGTGTGGAATGAGCTTCCAGTGGAAGTGGTGGAGGCAGGTTCGTTGGTATCATTTAAAAATAAATTGGATAGGCATATGGATGAGAAGGGAATGGAGGGTTATGGTATGAGTGCAGGCAGGTGGGACTAAGGGAAAATAATTGTTCGGCACGGACTTGTAGGGCCGAGATGGCCTGTTTCCGTGCTGTAATTGTTATATGGTTATATGGTTATATGATGTAGAGCAGCTGACACCTAGAGCAATAGATGAGGTTGGAGGAGGTGCAGGTGAACCTCTGCCTCACCTGGAAAGACCATCTGAAGGGGCAAGGCAGCAACGTGATAACTTCAGTGACCTCTCCTGCGCTCTTCTTCCCTTTAACTTCATCCATACTTTTTCAATCTATTGACCCAGTATAGACCTAGTTTCCAATCTACAGATCTAGTTATACGGTTTGCCAGGAGTCTGGTCCCAGCCGGGTTCAAGTGGAGTCTGTCCCATCGCAACAGTTCTCTCCTTCCCCAATATTGGTGCCGATGTCCCACCAACTCAACCCCACTCAGAGAAACATAGAAATATAGAAAATAGGTGCAGGAGGAGGCCATTTGGACCTTCAAGCCAGCACCGCCATTCAATGTGATCATGGCTGATCATCCCCAATCAGTACCCCGTGCCTGCTTTCTCCCCTTATCCCTTGACTCCAGTAGCCCCTAGAGCTCTATCTAACTCTCTCTTAAATCCATCCAGTGAATTGTCCTCCACTGCCTTCTGTGGCAGGGAATTCCACAAATTCACAACTCTCTGGGTGAAAACGTTTTTTCTCACCTCAGTCTTAAAAGGCCTTCCCTTTATTCTCTGTTGCCCCTGGTTCTGGACTCACCTAACATTGGGAAATTTTTTCCTGCATCTAGCTTGTCCAGTCATTTTATAATTTTATATGTTTCTATAAGGTCCCCTCTCAACCTTCTAAACTCCAGTGAATACAAGCCTAGTCTTTTCAATCTTTCCTCATATGACAGTCCCGCCATCCCAGGGATCAATCTCGTGAACCTACGCTGCACTGCCTCAATCACAAGGATGTCCTTCCTCAAATTAGGAGGATTTCCTCCTTCCTCCTTCATTCCTTCCTCCCCCGACGTTGAGCCACGCGTTCAACTTTCTCATCCTCTCATCCCTGTACCAATTTGCAGGCGGCTCAGCTAGCAATCCAGAGATTATTACCTTCCTGGTTCTGCTTTTTCAGTTTGGTGCCCAGCTGCTCAAATTCCCCAAGCAGAACCTCTTTCCTCATTCTACCTACGTCATTGGTGCCCAACCGGACCTTTCCCCACCCACTCCAGGTTCCTCACCAGGCCAGACGAGATGTCCTAAACCCGGCCACCAGGCCATCAACACCGCCTCCGGGACTCTCAAACCTCACCACAGAGAACAGTGTCAATGCCCCTCATTCTACATTAGACAATAGGTGCTGCCATCCCGGGAATTCGGCCCTTCGAGCCAGCACCGCCATTCAATGTGATCATGGCTGATCATCCCCAATCAGTACCCCGTTCCTGCCTTCTCCCCATATCCCCTGACTCCACTGTCTTTAAGAGCCCTATCTAGCTCTCTCTTGAAAGTATCCAGAGAACCGGCCTCCACCGCCCTCAGAGGCAGAGAATTCCACAAACTCACAACTCTCTGTGTGAAAAAGTGTTTCCTCGTCCCCGTTCTAAACTGCTTACCCCTTATTCTTAAACTGCGGCCCCTGGTTCTGGACTCCCCCAACATCAGGAACATGTTTCCTGCCTCTAGCGTGTCCAAACCCTTAATAAACTTATATGTTTCAATAAGATACCCTCTCATCCTTCTAAACTCCAGGGTGTACAAACCCAGCTGCTCCATTCTCTCAGCATATGACAGTCCTGCCATCCCAGGAATTATCCTTGTAAACATAGGCTGCACTCCCTCAATAGCAAGAATGTCCTTCCTCAAATTAGGGGACCAAAACTGCACACAATACTCCAGATGTGGTCTCACTAGGGCTCTGTACAACTGCAGAAGGACCTCTTTGCTCCTATACTCAAATCCCCTTATAATGACATTAGCTTTCTTCACTGCCTGCTGTACCTGCATGCTTACTTTCAGTGACTGATGTACAAGCACACCCAGGTCTCGTTGCACCCCCCTTTCTCCTAATCTGACACCATTCAGATAATAATCTGCTTCCTGTTCTTGCCACCAAAATGGCTAACCTCACATTGGAGAGCCAGTGGATGTAGTGTACCTGGACTTTCAGAAAGCATTTGATAAGGTCCCACATAGGAGATTCGTGGGCAAAATTAGGACACATGGTATTGAGGGTACAATAGACAATAGGTGCAGGAGTAGGCCATTCGGCCCATTGAGCCAGCACCGCCATTCAATGTGATCATGGCTGATCATCCTGGCAAAATCCTCTAAATCTTCTCTGCACTCATTTCACTCCTCCTCTTCTCTCCGTGTCTGACTCCCTTTTCATCTCCAGCCTTTGTCATTTACTCCACCCATCTGCCACACACCCCCCCTCACCTGTATCCACCCATCACTCGCCAGGCTTTGTCCCGCTCCCACCTCTCTTTCCCAGCTTTCTCCCACCCCCACCCCCATTCCATCAGTCTGAAGAAGGGTCCTGACCCATCGTCGGTCCATTCCCTCCACAGATGCTGCCTGACCCGCTGAGTTCCTCCAGCACTCTGTGCTTTACTCAAGATTCCAGCATCTGCAGTTCCTTGGGATTCATTTTTTCCGTTGCTGGTTGCTCGGGACAACAGCACAGGCGATGTGTGGAGCTGCCAATGCTATGGGTCTATTCTCTTAGTTTAGTTTAGAGATATAGCACGGAAACAGGCCCTTCGGCCCATCGAGTCTGTGCCGACCAGCGATCCCCACACAATGACACTATCCTACACTCACATTGGGAACAATTTTCCGAAGCCAATTAACTTACAAATCTGTCTGTCTTTGGAGTGTGGGAGGAAACCAGAGCACCCGGAGAAAACCCACGCAGTTCACGGGGAGAACGTGCAAACTCCGTACGGACAGCACCCGTAGTCAGGATGGCACCCGGGCCTCTGGGAGGTCGCAGCTCTACCGTGGCGCCACCATGACGCCCTTCTGCTCAGAGACTAAAGGCCCTGTCCCACTGTACGAGCTAATTCAAGAGCTCACCCGAGTTTAAAAAAAAATCAAACTCGTGGTAAGCACGTAGAATGTACGTAGCGGGTACGTCGGAGCTCGGGAACGTCTCTTAGCGGCTCGGAACGCTAACGGCAGGTACTCGGGAAGACTCGCTAACGGCAGGTAAGCACGGGAAGACTTGTGAAGATTTTTCAACATGTTGAAAAATGTCCACGAGAGCCCCGAGTACCGACGAGCGTCCATTACCGTAAATCTCCAAGTTCGAATCAGGGCAAACTCGGGAGAACTCTTGAATTAGCTCGTACAGTGGGACAGGGCCTTAAGGAAGCAACTTACCCAAAGAGGCAGCAGATAGACGGCGGGTTCCTCAAACAGGCCCAGGAAGAGATCGACAAGGATAAAGAAGTAGGTGATTCCCTGCGTAGACCAGTGGTTGTATAATTTGTAGAACCTAGGATGAAGACAAAGGTTTTTCAAGTTAGTTGGAGCACACTGGTGCTTGAACGATCGCTGTTGTTCCTAACGTTAACCAGTTTTACATGCAAATTGTACAGATGCTAGCCTGCCCAAACTCTGAAGGTTGACACGGTGGCACAGCGGTAGAGTTGCTGCCTCACGGCGCCAGAAACCCGGGTTCCATCCTGACCATGGGTGTCAAGTCAAGTCAAGTCAAGTTTATTCGTCACCGGGCGATCGAAACTCCCGCGATCGGGGCAATCGAAACTCCCCGCGATCGGGGCGATCGAAACTCCCGCGATCGGGGCAATCGAAACTTCCCGCGATCGGGGCAATCGAAACTCCCGCGATCGGGGCAATCGAAACTCCCGCGATCGGGGCGATCGAAACTCCCGAGGGGAATATAAAATCACGAGGGGAATAGATTGGGTAGATGCACAGCCTTTTATGCAGAATAAGGAATCTTGTAGCAGAGGACAAAGGTTTAAGGTGAGAGAGGAAAGATTTAATAGGAACCCCAGGGGCAACTTTTTCCACACAGGTGGGTGGATGGAACGAGCCTCCAGGGAGATGATTGAGGCAGGTACAATAACAACATTTAATAGATACTTGGACGGGAACATGGATGGGAAAGGTTTAGAGGGATATGGGCCAATCTCAAAGGTTATGGTGAGAAGGCAGGAGAATGGGGTTGAGAGGGAAAGATAGATCAGCCATGATCGAATGGCCGAGGAGACTCGATGGGCCGAATGGCCCACCACTTCTGAACATGAACCTCTGGCAAATGGGATTCATTTAGATAGGGTGATTTGGCCAGCATGGGCGAGTTGGGCCGAAGGGCCTGTTTTCATGCTGTGGACTCGGTGACATGAAGCCTCTGCATTTTCAATCTGTGTCTTTCAAGAGAGAGCTAGATAGGGCTCTTAAAGATAGCGGAGTCAGGGGATATGGGGAGAAGGCAGGAACGGGGTACTGATTGGGGATGATCAGCCATGATCACATTGAATGGCGGTGCTGGCTCGAAGGGCCGAATGGCCTACTCCTGCACCTGGTGTCTGTTGCCGCGGTATCTGTGGATTACATGTTATGTGACATGTTTCTCGGGGATGGACTACAATGAGAAAATACATCCACATCAGTAACTGCTGACTCTGCAAAAAAACTAAAGACCTGAGACCCACTGAGAGTGATGCAATAATAAATGATTAACTTCCTACCTGACAGCTTGCGGGGAGGTTTCAAATTGGATGTTCCTGTTGTATTGAGCGTCAGAAACGTAAGCTGCGGCCAGGAGCAGTTGCTGTGAAATTATAAAATCAATCAGAGTTTTTTAAAAAAGGAGGACAAACAGGAACGTGGTCTGTGTGGGGGGCTGAGAGGGGGCGTCACGGTGGTGCAGCGGGTAGAGTTGCTGCCTCACCGCGCCAGAGACCCGGGTTCCATCCTGACTACCATATAACCATATAACCATATAACAATTACAGCACGGAAACAGGCCATCTCGACCCTTCTAGTCCATGCCGAACACGTATTCTCCTCTAGTCCCATATACCTGCGCTCAGACCATAACCCTCCATTCCTTTCCCGTCCATATAACTATCCAATTTATTTTTAAATGATTGTATTGTATTGTATTGTATTCAAATTTATTGTCATTGTCTCAGTTAGAGACAACGAAATGAATTTCCCTTACAGGCATTAAAATAAAAATAAAAATAAAAAAATAATAATAAAAAATAAAAAATATTAAAAATAAAATATAATTTAAAAAAAAAAAAAAAAAAAAAAAAAAAAGCACAAACAGTGAAAGTTCACGACACAACATAACACAATGGCACCAAGGTGAGGAAGGCACCATAGTCCAGCCAGCCTCCACTCCGTTCTTCCCAGATGTTCACTCGTGGTCGAGGCCTTCCTAGCACCCGCAGTCGCCGCCCCGGGTGGCCCGATGTTCAGGCCCTCACGCCGGGCTGGTGGAACACCGACGCCGAACCCTGACGGTGAACATCCTCCTCAGCGGCCCGGACCTCCCGATCAGCCGCCTCCCGCAGCCGGAGTCCGCAGCTCCCGTGTCCGCAGGCCGAGCCGGGCAAAGTCGCAGGACCCCGCGCTGTCCATCAGCGCCGCCCGCGTTGGGAGCTCCGCAAACCACAGCTCCATGATGTCGGTGCCGCAGGTCCAGCATTCCGGGCTCCAGACGGCGATCCCCGGTAAGGCATTGCCAGCCCCGCGATGTTTCAGCGCTGTCCCGCCGCTGCTGGAGCTCTGGTCGATCCCGGCAGGAAAGGCCAAGCCAATCCAGTAGGTAGGCCGCTGGGGGGGGGGACTCGAATAATAGTCGCGTCTTCACCAGGAAGCGGCTGAAGGACGGTATCCCCCGCACCGTACCCTCTTCCCCCACATAAAAACACAAAAACCCCACAAAAAAACACACTTTTACATAACTAAATAAACAAAAAAACAAAAAGATACCGGGCTGTAGGTGGAGGCTGCTGGCACCAGCGCCACCGGAAGTACAACATGATAAAAACGAACCTGCCGCCACCACCTTCACTGGAAGCTCATTCCACACAGCCACGACTCTCTGAGTAAAGAAGTTCCCCCTCATGTTACCCCTAAACTTCTGTCCTTTAATTCTCAAGTCATGTCCCCTTGTTTGAATCTTCCCTACTCTCAGTGGGAAAAGCTTATCCACGTCAACTCTGTCTACCCCTCTCATCATTTTAAAGACCTCTATCAAGTCCCCCCTTAACCTTCTGCGCTCCAAAGAATAAAGCCCTAACTTGTTCAACCTTTCTCTGTAACTTAGTTGCTGAAACCCAGGCAACATTCTAGTAAATGTCCTCTGTACTCTCTCTATTTTGTTGACATCCTTCCTATAATTAGGCGACCAAAATTGTACCCCATACTCCAGAATTGGCCTCACCAATGCCTTGTACAATTTTAACATTACATCCCAACTTCTATACTCAATGCTCTGATTTATAAAGGCCAGCACACCAAAAGCTTTCTTTACCACCCTATCTACATGAGATTCCACTTTCAGGGAACTGTGCACAGTTATTCCCAGATCCCTCTGTTCACCTGTATTCTTCAATTCCCTACCATTTACCATGTACATCCTATTTTGATTTGTCCTGCCAAGATGTAGCACCTCACACTTATCAGCATTAAACTCCATCTGCCATCTTTCAGACCACTCTTCCAACTGGCATAAATCTCTCTGTAGACTTTGAAAATCTACTTCATTATCCACAACCCCACCTATCTTAGTATCATCTGCATACTTACTAATCCAATTTACCACACCATCATCCAGATCATTGATGTACATGACAAACAACAGTGGACCCAACACAGATCCCTGTGGCACCCCACTAGTCACTGGCCTCCAACCTGACAAACAACCATCCACCATTACTCTCTGGCATCTCCCAATCAGCCACTGTTGAATCCATCTTGCTACTCCACCATTAATACCCAACCATTGAACCTTCTTAACCAACCTTCCATGAGGAACCTTGTCAAAGGCCTTACTGAAGTCCATATATACAACATCCACTGCTTTACCCTCATCAATTTCCCGAGAAACCTCTTCAAAAAATTCAAGAAGATTAGTCAAACATGACCTTCCAGGCACAAATCCATGTTGACTGTTCCTAATCAGACCCTGTTTATCCAGATGCTTATATATATTATCTCTAAGTATCCTTTCCATTAATTTGCCCACCACTGACGTCAAACTAACAGGTCTATAATTGCTAGGTTTACTCTTAGACCCCTTTTTAAACAATGGAACAACATGCGCAGTACGCCAATCCTCCGGCACTATTCCCGTTTCTAATGACATTTGAAATATTTCTGTCATAGCCCCTGCTATTTCTACACTAGCTTCCCTCAATGTCCTAGGGAATATCCTGTTCGGACCTGGAGACTTATCCACTTTTATATTTCTCAAAAGTGTCAGTACTTCCTCTTCTTTGAATCTCATAGTTTCCATAGCTACTCTACTTGTTTCCCTTACCTCACATAATTCAATATCCTTCTCCTTGGTGAATACCGAAGAAAAGAAATTGTTCAATATCTCCCCCATCTCTTTTGGCTCTGCAGATAGCTGTCCACTCTGACTCTCTAATGGACCAATTTTATCCCTCGTTATCTTTTTGCTATTAATATAGCTGTAGAAACCCTTTGGGTTTACTTTCACCTTACTTGCCAAAGCAACCTCATATCTTCTTTTAGCTTTTCTAATTTCTTTCTTAAGATTCTTTTTACATTCTTTATACTCCTCAAGCACCTCATTTACTCCATGCTGCCTATAATTATTGTAGATCTCCCTCTTTTTCCGAACCAAGTGTCCAATTTCCCTTGAAAACCATGGCTCTTTCCGATTTTTACTATTTCCTTTCAACCGAACAGGGGCATAAAGATTCTGTACTCTTAAAATTTCACCTTTAAATGTACTCCATTTCTCTTCCACACCTTTCCCATAAAATAAAATGTCCCAATTTACTCCTTTTAAATCCTTTCGCATCTCCTCAAAGTTAGCCTTTCTCCAATCAAAAATCTCAACCCTAGGTCCAGTTCTGACCCTCTCCATAATTATATTGAAACTAATGGTATTGTGATCACTGGTCTCGAACTGTTCCCCAACGCATCCCTCTGCCACCTGACCAGTCTCATTTTCTAACAGGAGGTCCAGCACCGCTCCTTCTCTAGTAGGTACTTCTATGTATTGCTGCAAAAAACTATCCTGCACACATTTTACAAACTCCAACCCATCCAGCCCATTTACAGAATGTGTTTCCCAGTCTATGTGTGGAAAATTGAAATCTCCCACAATCACTACCTTGTGCTTACTACTAATATCTGCTATCTCCTTACATATTTGCTCTTCCAATTCTTGATCCCCATTTGGCGGTCTATAATACACCCCTATAGTGTTGCTACCCCTTTCCCATTTTTTAGTTCCACCCAAATAGCCTCCCTAGACGTGCTTTGGCAGGATAGATTAGAGGGCTCGTCTAGGGAGGCTATTTGGGTGTAATATCTTCCCTGATAAGCAATGCAACACCTCCACCTCTTGCCCCTCCAATTCTATCACACCTGAAGCAACGAAATCCTGGAATATTTAGTTTCCAATCACAGCCCTCCTGCAACCATGTTTCACTGATCGCCACAACATCATACTTCCAGGTGTCTATCCAGACTCTAAGTTCATCCACCTTTCTTACAATGCTCCTAGCATTAAAATATACACATTTAAGAAACCCACCCTCTCTTATTCTCTGTTTATTGTCATAAACAGAGAATAAGAGAGGGTGGGTTTCTTGCACTACGGGCGCTGTCTGTACGGAGTTTGCACCTTCTCCCCGTGACCTGCGTGGGTTTTCTCCGAGATCTTCGGTTTCCTCCCACACTCCAGAGACGTACTGGTTTGTAGGTTAATTGGCTTTAGTGTAAATGTATAATTGTCCCCCAGTGTGTGTGTAGGGTAGTGTTAATGTGCGGGGATCGCTGGTCGGCACGGACTCGGTTGGCCGAAGGACCTGTCTCAGTGCCGTATCTCTAAACTAAACTAAGGGGGACCCGCCATGGGGAGGTGTGGGGAAAAGGGCCGCTGAGAGAACAAAGAGGACCCATCGGGGCTATAATGTATCATTTTGTAACTTTGTCATTGCCCCATAAGTGGCAACAATACATACAATACAATACCGTTTATTGTCATTTCAACCTCAAATCAAGTTCAAACGAAATGTAGTCAACTCCTTGCATACTTTGTGTATTAGATGCAGTTTAAGAATAAGGGGTAAGCCAGTTAGAACGGAGACGAGGAAACACTTTTTCTCACAGAGAGTGGTGAGTCTGTGGAATTCTCTGCCTCAGAGGGCGGTGCAGGCCGGTTCTCTGGATGCTTTCAAGAGAGAGCTAGATAGGGCTCTTAAAGATAGCGGAGTCAGGGGATATGGGGAGAAGGCAGGAACGGGGTACTGATTGGGGATGATCAGCCATGATCACATTGAATGGTAGTGCTGGCTCGAAGGGCCGAATGGCCTACTCCTGCATCTATTGTCTATTGATGAGTACCAGTTCAGTTTATTGTCACGTGTACCGAGGTACAGTGAAAAGCTTTTGTTGCGTGCTGTCCAGTCAGCGGAAAGACAACACATGATTACAAGCAAGCCATCGACAGTGTACAGATACGTGATAAGGGAATAACGTTTAGAATGAACTTACATAGTGAAGTTAAAAACAAATGTAAAGTGAGAATGTATTACTTTGTTCTACACACTGTCGATCTCACAGAGGCAACTGGTTTGAGTCATACAGCATGAAACAGACTCTTGGCCCAACTACTCCATGCCAACCATGCAGTTGTACAGAGCCCTAGTGAGACCACACCTGGAGTATTGTGTGCAGTTTTGGTCCCCTAATTTGAGGAAGGACCTTCTTGCTATTGAGGGAGTGCAGCGTAGGTTTACAAGGTTAATTTCCGGGATGGCGGGACTGTCATATGCTGAGAGAATGGAGCAGCTGGGCTTGAACACTCTGGAGTTTAGAAGGATGAGAGGCGATCTTATTGAAACATATAAGATTATTAAGGGATTGGACACACTAGAGGCAGGAAACATGTTCCCGATGTTGGGGGAGTCCAGAACCAGGGGCCACAGTTTAAGAATAAGGAGTAAGCCATTTAGAACGGAGACGAGGAAACACTTTTTCCTCACAGAGAGTGGTGAGTCTGTGGAATTCTCTGCCTCAGAGGGCGGTGGAGGCAGGTTCTCTGGATACTTTCAAGAGAGAGCTAGATAGGGCTCTTAAAAATAGCGGTCAGGGGATATGGGGAGAAGGCAGGAACGGGGTACTGATTGGGGATGATCAGCCATGATCACATTGAATGGCGGTGCTGGCTCGAAGGGCCGAATGGCCTACTCCTGCACCTATTGTCTATTGCCTATTGTCAACCAACATGCCCCATCCACACTGGTCCTGTTTACCTGCATTTGGACCATATCCCCCTGAAACCTTTCTATTGAGAAAAAGGTACAGAAGTGTGAAAACGCACACCTTCAGATTCAGGGACAGTTTCTTCCCAGCTGTTATCAGGCAACTGAACCATCCAACCACAACCAGAGAGCAGTGCAGAACTATCTACCTCATTGGAGACCCTCGGACTATCTTTGATTGTCTATAGCTCATACCAATCCAGGCAACATCCTTGTAAATCTTCTCTGCACACCTTCCAGCTTAATGCCATCATTCTTATAGCCGTGTGACCAAAACTGAACACAATACCCCAAATGTGGCCTCACCATCAGTAACATAACATCCCAACATCCATGTAAGAGCAAGGAACTGCAGATGCTAGTCTATATTACTAAAAGTCTGATCTTGACCACTTCCTGTTGTTCTGTATATTGATTTTAGAAAAAGCGCTGCCACTTACTCAGGCTGTGATTTTTGGCCAACTTACTCAGAGTCCCCCTCCGCTACGCAGGACTTGAAGATTTTTCCCATCGATTAAAAATAAAAGAGTTATTAGTGTTTAAAAAATGTTGAGATTCTCTCTCCTGAAGGCCACGCCCCTTCCGGAGGGACTATAAAAACCGGAAGTGTTGAGTGCCTCAGAAAGATGGGGGAGCGAGAGGGTCACGCCTCTCAGTCTGAGCTGTGAATAACACTGAACACATGTCAATTAAACTGTGACTGGTTTTACTGACCTGTCAGTGCCCTTAATGTGGTTTGAAAATGTAGTTTGGAAATGCTAAAGCTGTGTTGCCTTTGGTTTGGAAATGCTAAAACTGTTGCCTAATTAAAGTTGCCTTGCCAAATTAAAGTTGCCTTGCCAAATTAAAGTTGCCTTGCCAAATTAAAGTTACCTTGCCAAATTAAAGTTGCCTTGCCAAATCAAAGTTGCCTTGCCTTCTATATAATTAAAAGTCTAATCTTGACCACTTCCTGTTTGCGCTTTATATTGATTTTAGAAAAAACGCTACCACGTATGGCTGTGATTTTTGGCCATCTTACTCAGAGTCCTCCTCCGCTCATCAGGTGCCGAGGATTTTTCCCATCGATGAAAAATAAAAGAGTTATTAGTGTTTAAAAAATGTTGAGGTTCTCCCTCCTGTCAATCACACCATGAAGGCCACGCCCCTTCTGGTGGGAGGGGGAGGGACTATAAAACCCAGAAGTGTGGGCGTGGCTCAGTCTCTGCAAGATGGAGGAGGGAGAGGTCACAACTCGCTTTCTTTAGTGGCCTTGCACCCTGCTTGAAATGGTAAGAAACTGCACTTGAATTTGGTGGCCTTGCTTGAAGAGGTATGAAACTGCACTTGAATTTGGTGGCCTTGCACCCTGCTTGAAATGGAATTTCAAGGAATAGCCGTGAGTCAACTGCCAGCCCATCAACCGTGAGTGAGTGAGCTGCCAGCACAACAGGCTTGAATGACTGAGCCGGCAGCCCAATAATCCATTCGGCCCACAATGTCCATACTACCCATCTGGAAACCAGTCCCTTCAGCCCACAACACCCATACTAGCGCTCCAGAAATCCCCCCCCCCCCCCCCCCACTGGCCACCAATCTTGGAATTGGTGGAGAGGTGGAATATTGGTGTGATGCTGGGACCATGTGTCCCACTTATTCTAGTTTATACTAAAGATAGACATGAAATACAGGAGTAACTTAGTGGGTCAGGCAGCATCTCTGGAGAACATGGTTTTCTTTCTGAAAGAGTCTAAAGAAGGGTTCCGATCTGAAACGTCACCTATCCATGTTCTCCACAGATGCTGCCTGACCCGCTGAGTTACTCCAGCACTCTGTGAAACGTCACCTATCCATGTTCTCCACAGATGCTGCCTGACCCGCTGAGTTACTCCAGCACTCTGTGAAACGTCACCTATCCATGTTCTCCACAGATGCTGCCTGACCCTCTGAGTTACTCCAGCATTTTTTTCTCTCTATTTTCTATTTAAACCAGCATCTGCAGTTCCTTCCTTCACTTCCATACTGGGTATCCTGACTGAGGGAGGCCAATATTCCTGATGCCCTGTTGGAGGAAAGGAGGGGGGAGGCAAGGAGGTTGCTGAGTGAAGCCAAAATCAAAAGACCTCGCTCTAACAACTGAAGTAACCCATGGCGGAAGGTTTGCGTGTTTGTTTAGATTAAAATTACGACCCTGACTTGGAATAAACTGGAGCTCAGGCTGGGACTGACAGGAAGACGTGGAATGTGAGCTCTTGTCCCACTGTGTGTTTCCATTTAAAAACAGAAAAGTTAAGAAGAAAAAAATGTTAAGCAGCAACCGTGTAAAACAGGCTAGAAATAAACTAGAAACATACTCGCAACAAGCTAGACACAAACTGGACACAAACTGGACACAAACTGGACACAAACTGGACACAAACTGGACACAAACTGGACACAAACTAGCTACACACTGGACACAAACTGGACACAAACTAGCTACAAACTAGCCACAAACTAGCTACAAACTGGACACAAACTGGACACAAACTGGACACAAACTGGACACAAACTGGACACAAACTGGACACAAACTGGACACAAACTAGCTACACACTGGACACAAACTAGCTACAAACTAGCCACAAACTAGCCACAAACTAGCTACAAACTGGACACAAACTGGACACAAACTGGACACAAACTGGACACAAACTGGACACAAACTGGACACAAACTAGCTACACACTGGACACAAACTAGTCACAAACTGGACACAAACTGGACACAAACTGGCTACAAACTGGACACAAACTGGACACAAACTGGACACAAACTAGCCACAAACTAGTCACAAACTGGACACAAACTGGCCACAAACTAGCTACACACTGGACACACACTGGACACAAACTGGACACAAACTAGCCACAAACTAGCTACAAACTGGACACAAACTAGCTACAAACTGGACACAAACTAGCTACAAACTGGACACAAACTGGCTACAAACTGGACACAAACTAGCTACAAACTGGACACAAACTGGCTACAAACTGGACACAAACTGGCTACAAACTGCACACAAACTGGACACAAACTGGACACAAACGAGACACAAACTAGCTACAAACTAGCTACAAACTGCACACAAACGAATTACAAACTAGCTACATACTAGCTACATACCAACTAATGTTGGATACAAACTAGCTACAATCTGGAAACAAGCTGTCCACATCTGCCGCGTATTTCCCCGCTCTCCCTGCCTCTGTTTCTCTCCCCTCCTCTCCCTGCGGTCCCGTTACCACAATGCTGAATCGTCGGACCGAGGAAGGTCTCACCTCATCGTCGACCAAGTTGAGCTCGGCTCGACCCATGTCCCCGCTCACCGGCTCCTCCGCCTTGTCCACCTGGAGCTGCCCAGCGGCCGCCGCGACCCACATCCCCGCTCCCTGCGCTGGGGGCCGGGCCGGGCCGGGGCTGGGCTTGTAGCGGGGGCTGGGGGGGACACACACGGGGGGAGAGGGGTGTAGTGGGGGGAGCCGGGACACAGACTCTCCGCCCGGGGTGGTCTGGAGACTGGGAGGGGAGAGGAGAGGAATGAAGAGGAGGGGAGTTGAGGGGGGAGGAGAGGGGCGTAGAGGAGAGTTGTGTGGAGGGGAGGGGAGTTGAGGAGAGTGGAGGGGAGTTGAGGGGAGGGGAGTTGAGAGGGGAGAGGGGAGAGGAGTTATGGGGAGAGTTGAGGAGAGTGGAGGGGTGTGGAGGAGAGTGGAGAGGAGGGGTGAGGAGTTGAGGGGAGTTGAGGAGAGTTGAGGGGAGGGGAGGAGAGTTGAGGGGAGTTGAGGAGAGTGGAGAGGAGGGGTGAGGAGTTGAGGGGAGTTGGGGAGAGGGGAGTTGAGGAGAGTGGAGAGGAGGGGTGAGGAGTTGAGGGGAGTTGAGGAGAGGGGAGGAGAGTTGAGGGGAGTTGAGGAGAGTTGAGGAGAGTTGAGGGGAGTTGAGGAGAGTGGAGAGGAGTTGAGGAGAGTGGAGAGGAGAGGTGTGGAGTGAAGAGACTGGAACAAACACTCTCGGCCCGGGAACTACACTGTCTGCTGACTGCAGCTCCTGTCCCAGACACCCAGCCTTGTTTTCCTGTCCCGGGGCCGGCGCTTTGTGAAGACTATCCGCTGATATATGGGTGGAAAAGTGCAAGGTAAGCCGCTATTTGCCATCATGTGACAGGGCGGAGAACTCGCCCTTGCCCGGCCCCGGACAAGTTGCTGAGGAGTTGGAGGAGGAATATTGTGCCGCGCCTGGGGTTTAAATCTCACCGCCAATTTAATGGCATGTAAATAAATAAATATATTGTCGCTCGCTGACTTTTTCCTCGCTGGGAGAATTGATTTTTCTTCAAGAGACCCGGAGCTATGATCATTGTATCGGAAGCAACTGCAGATGCTGGTTTACACCGAAGATAGACACAAAATGCTGGAGTAACTCAGCGGGACAGGCAGCGTCTCCGGAGAGAAGGAATGGGTGACATTTCGGGTAGAGACCCTTCTTCAGACTGTGCTGGTATGTTGAGAGCAAGTCGCAGAGCTGTACAGCACGGAAACAGGCCCTTCGGCCCACCTTGTCCATGCAGACCAGGTTGGCATACTGGGCTAGTCCCACTTGCCTGCATTTGGCCCAAAGCCTGCTAAACCCTTCCTGTCTTTAATAATGTACAAAACCATGGGAGGAATAGATCAGCTAAACACAGAGTCTCTTGCCCAGAGTAGGGGAATCGAGGACCAGAGGACACAGGTTTAAGATGAGGGAGGAAAGATTTAATAGGAATCTGATGGGTAACTTCTTCACACAGTGGGTGGTGGGTGTATGGAACGAGCTGCCAGAGGAGGTAGTTGAGGCTGGGACTATCCCAACTTTTAAGAAACATTTAGACAGGTACATGGATAGGACAGGTTTGGAGGGATATGGACCAAGCGCAGGCAAGTGGAACTCATGTAGCTGAGACATGTTGGTCGGTGTGGGCAAGTTGGGCCGAAGGGCCTGTTTCCACACTGTATCACTATGAATCTTGTGCAGGCATCTATATATTTCCTCACCATCTCCATTGCAGGTGACAGACTACTGACCGACATCCACTATAAACCCACTGACTCCCATGGCTATCTGGACTACACTTCTTCCCACCCTGCTTCCTGTAAGGACTCCATCCCCTACTCCCAATTCCTCCGTCTGCACCCAGGATGAGGCGTTCCACACCAGGGCATCTGAAATGTCCTCATTCTTCAGGGAATGGGGGTTCCCCTCCTCCACCATAGATGAGGCTCGCACCAGGGTCTCATCCATACCCCGCAACACTGCTCTCTCTCCCCATCCTCACCTTTCACCCCACCAGCCGTCACATACAAAAAGTAATCCTCCGTCAGTTTCGCCACCTCCAACGTGGCCCCACCATTCGCCACATCTTCCCATCTCGCCCCCCCCCCCCCCCCCCCCCCCCCCACCGCTCCCTCTGTAACTCCCTGGTCAATTCGTCCCTTCCCACCCAAACCACCCCCTCCCCGGGTACTTTCCCTTGCAACCGCAGGAAATGCTACACTTGTCGCTTTACCTCCCCCCTCGACTCCATTCAAGGACCCAAGCAGTCTTTCCAGAGGTTCACCTGCGCCTGCTCCAACCTCATCTATTGCATCCACTACTCTAGGTGTCAGCTGCTCGCTACATCGGTGAGACCAAGCGTAGGCTTGGCGATCGCTTCGCCGAACACCACCACTCGGTTCGTAATAACCAACCTGATCTCCCGGTGGCTCGGCACTCTGTGAATCGTCACCTATCCATGTTCTCCACAGATGCTGCCTGACCCGCTGAGTTACTCCAGCACTCTGTGAAACGTCACCTATCCATGTTCTCCACAGATGCTGCCTGCCCCACTCAGTTACTCCAGCACTGTGAAACTTCACCTATCCATGTTCTCCACAGATGCTGCCTGACCCGCTGAGTTACTCCAGCACTCTGTGAAACGTCACCTATCCATGTTCTCCACAGATGCTGCCTGACCCACTGAGTTACTCCAGCACTCTGTGTCTATCTTTGGTATAAAACCAGCATCTACAGTTCCTTGTTTTGACATTGCTGAGTCTTGTCTTGTGTAGTGTTCAAGAGCCTGATGGCAGCTGGGAAGAGGAGTGATGATTGATTGAAGATCGCTTCCCACTGACTGACCTTTCATTTAAAGTGACTTCTGTCGGTCCTGAATGGTGCCAGATGAAGACAAGCCTTGTCCCGGCGTGTGGATGACTCACTGTTTGACATCTACATAACTATCGATGGTTCAATAGAGCTTTATTGTCACATGATCAAACGCACAGTGAGTTTATTTTCTCACATACAAGGGAGCATTGCCATCCCCAAACTCATTCACGATTAGCAAGTGTACAGAAATAGTCCACTCTGCCCAGGACAAGAAGGCTCTGCAGGGAGTAGTGCGTTCGGCGAACGCACTATGGGAACTTCACTTGCCCCCCTGCAGGAACTATACATCAGGAGGTGCAACTCCAGAGCCAACAAGATCATGGGAGACCCCTTCCACCCCAGCAACGGACTGTTCCAGCTGCTACGGTCAGGCAAACGCCTCCGTTGCCATGCGGTGAGAACGGAGAGGATGAGAAGAAGTTTTTTCCCCAGAGGCCATTAGGACTGTAAACTCCTATCTCACCAGGGACTAAGTTTACTGAACCACTCTACTGGTGTGTGGTGTATTTTTAAAATTGCTGTTTTTTTCTCCCACAAATATGTAATTACTGATTCTGTTCCATTCTGTTTTATAGTTTTTTTGCACAATTCGCGAGCATTGCCACTTTTCATTTCACTGCACATCTCGTATGTGTATGTGACGAATAAACTTGACTTGACTCAACTCCATACCAGCTTGTACTGCTACTTCCAAAGTTTGTCCAACTTTAGGAAGAACTCTGTAAGAAGGAACTGCAGATGCGTTTTACACCGAAGATAAACACAAAATGCTGGAGTAACTCAGGGGGACATGCAGCATCTCTGGAGTAAAAGGTTATGGGTGACGTTTTGGGCTGAGATCTTTCATCAGACCCAGCTCAGCCTGAAGAAGGGTCTCGACCCAAAATATCACCTATTCCTTTTCTCCAGAGATGCTAACTGTCCCATCAGTCTGAAGAAGGGTCTCGACCGGAAATGTTGCCTATTTCCTTCGCCCCATAGATACTGCCTGTCCCGCTGAGTTACTCCAGCATTTTTGGCTACCTTCGATTTTCCAGCATCTGCAGTTCCTTCTTAAACATGCTGCCTGTCCCGCTGAGTTACTCCAGCTTTTTGTGTTTATCTTTTAGGAAGGACCGTATGGAGTCTTGTATGGAATGTAGTGAGCAGGTCAGACACCACTCTACAACCCTGGCAGATTAAACAGAATGATATCTGAACTAGTGGAGTTGAATTGCAAGAACATTCTGCTTAACATAGGCGTGGATGTGCTTGAGATAAACTGCAGTGCAACCCATTTGTTTGCAAGAATGTAAAGAGCTATCGGGGGGCACAGTGGTGCAGCGACAGCCTCACAGCGCCAGAGACCCGGGTTCGATCCTGACTACGGGTGCTGTCTGTACGGAGTTTGCACGTTCTCCCCGTGACCTGCGTGGGTTTTCTTCAGGATCTCTGGTTTCGGTAAACTTCAATGTTTTATTATGAATGTTTAATGTTTTATGTGTCATTCTTAACTGTCACTGTAAGTCATGTTGTCACTTGTGGGCGGAGCACCAAGGCAAATTCCTTGTATGTGAATACTTGGCCAATAAACTGATTCATTCATTCATTCATTCATTTGTCTTGTTGAGTTTCATTGTCTGTACTTGTTCTCACCCAACTAACAATCGCCTGTTTCCTTTATCATTGTTACTTTTTTGCAGATAATAGACAATAGCTGCAGGAGGAGGCCATTCGGCCCTTCGAGCCAGCACCGCCATTCAATGTGATCACTGTGAGAGATTGTTCTATATCTCTCCACATCATCGTCTGTATCTCTCGATTCCCTTTCCCCTTGAAGAAGGGTCTCAACCCGAAACGTCACCTATTCCTTTTCTCCAGAGATGCTGTCTGACCTGCTGAGTTACTCCAGTTTTTTGTGTCTATCTTCTGTTCCCAAACCAAACCGTGGTGCATCCTGATAAAATGTTTTCAATGATGGATCTGTAGAAGTTCACAATCACAATAATACTTTATTAGCCAAGTATGTTTTGCAACATACGAGGAATTTAATTTGCCAAGTCAGTCATACAAATAAAAAGCAACAGAACACACAAAACACATTTTAACATAAACATCCACCACAGTGACTCCTCCACATTCCTCGCTGTGATGGAAGGCGAAAAAAAGTTCAATCTCTTCCCTTCTTTGTTCTCCCGTGGTCGGGGGCCTCGAGCCTTCAGTTGACTCCCGTAGCCGGCAGTGTTTGGGCCCTCCGCATCGGGGCGATCAGCTCCTGCATCAGGGGATGTCAGCTCCCCCGCACCGGGTGATCGAACCCCGGGTCGGGACTGGTCGAACCTCTGCATCGTTGGAGCTCCCGACATCGGCCTCTCCCGAGACTGCAAGCTCCCGATGGTAAAGTCCGCAGGCCGCGGTTGGAGCGAACCCAGGAAAGGGATCGACTCCGATGTTAAGCCCGCGCCCCGCGGTGGGGCTCAAGTCAGTCCGAGGAGGCTTCCAGCTCCATCGATGTTAGGCTGCAGAGCGACCGGAGATACGATCCGGAAAACAATCGCATCTCCGGCAAGGTAAGAAACTGAAAAAAAAAACTTTCCCCCGACCCCCACATAAAACAAACCAGAGAACATTTACACAGAATTTTAACACACACTAAAAACAAAACAAAGATGGAAAAACACACAGATTGTTGGCGGGGCTGCCAATTGTGCAGTGCCCCCTGGTGGTGATAGTTGCAGGGGACATGTTAAACTTCCTGAGCCTTCTAAGGGAGCAGAGGTGTTGGTGTGCTTTCTTGGTCGTTGCTTCAATATGGGTGGTCCAGGAGAAGTTGTTGGTGATATTGACTCCCAGGAATTTGAAGTTTTCAACCATCTCCAGTCCAAGACTGGAATCTGAAGAAGGGTCTCGACCCAAATCATCAGCCAATCCGTCTCTCCAGTTCTTCAGTCTGAAGAAGGGTTTCGGCCCGAAACGTTACCTATCTCCTTCGCTCCATAGATACTGCTGCACCCGCTGAGTTTCTCCAGCATTTTTGTGTACCTTCGATTTTCCGGCATCTGCAGTTCCTTCTTGAGAACTCTCCAGAGATGCTGTTTGTCCCGCTGAGTTACTCCAGCATTTTGTGTCTATCTTGAGAGAAATTCTCTGCCACAGAAGTCAGCGGAGGCCGATTCACTGGATGTTTTCAAGAGAGAGTTAGATTTAGCTCTTAGGGCTAAAGGAATTAAGGGATATGGGGAAAAAGTAGGAATGGGGTACTGATTTTAGATGATCAGCCATGATCATATTGAATGGTGGTGCTGGCTCGAAGGGCCAAATGGCCTACTACTGCACCTGTTGTCTATGTTTCTATATGTTGTTGCCTGGACACCAGGTCACAAAGCTCTCAATCTGGATCTCAATCCAGTCTAGGCAGATATGAATGAATGAATGAATGAATGAATGAATGAATGAATGAATGAATGAATGAATGAACACCGGCGTGCCACAGGGCTGTGTGCTCAGCCCTCTCCTCTACTACCTCTTCACCCACGACTGCATCCCTAAGTATGGCTCCAACGCCATCATTAAATTTGCCGATGACACCACGGTGGTAGGACTGATCAGTGACAACGACGAGTCAGCCTATAGGGAGGAGGTCCAGCACCTGACAGCCTGGTGTGCCAACAATAACCTCGTCCTCAACTCCAAGAAGATGAAGGAAATTATTGTTGACTTCAGGAAGAACAGAGGGGGCAGACATACCCTCATCCACATAAACGGGACTGAGGTGGAGCGCGTCTCCAACTACAAATTCCTCGGGGTACACATCTCGGAGGATCTGTCCTGGTCCCTCAATACCACCAAATTGATCAAAAAGGCGCAGCAGCGCCTTTACTTCCTGAGGAGGCTCAAGAAAGCTCACCTGTCCCCCCAGATCCTGACCAACTTTTACCGCTGTACCATCGAAAGCATCCTGACCACCTGCTTCACGGTATGGTACAGCAGCTGCATCACAGCTGACAGGAAGGCACTACAACGGGTGGTGAAAACCGCTCAGCACATCATCGGTGCCCCGCTCCCTGCCATGGATGCCCTCCACCGAAAACGGTGTCTGAGACGGGCCGGGAAGATCATCAAGGACCCCTCCCACCCTAACCATGGACTGTTTGCCCTCCTCCCATCAGGGAGGCGGTACAGGAGCCTCAGGTCCCGTACAAGCAGGCTGAGGAACAGCTTCTACAACAACACTATCACCCTGCTGAACTCGGAGTCCCGCTGCTAGACTCTCCCACTTGTATACATTTATTTCCCTATGTACCAGTTTAATTCATCCACAATCCACACATTGTTAACCAGTTGTTTTTATTTTTATTGTATGCTTATTTTGTATTTGTATTTTTACTTCTACTATCTTGCACTATGACTATGACCAGACGCTAAACTGCATTTCGTTGTACCTATACTTGTATTTGTGCAATGACAATAAAGTTGAATTGAATTGAATTGAATTGAATGAATGAATGAATGAATGAATGAATGAATGAATGAATGAATAAATGAATGAATGAATGATTGAATGTATAGTTTATTTTGGTCATACATTAAAAAGAACAAAAGTTTACAATCTGTATGAATATGAACCAACACTGTATCCATTTCACACATAATCAATCACTGAAAAAGGAATAGGCTGAAGCCACAACGCTTAGTTTTGCCTATCCTATACAATCCATAAAATACCCAGAATATCAGCATTACAAAAGGAAAAAAAAAAAAAATTTACTCTAAATTGTAATCCTTACTTCTTTTACATTTTAATAATTTTCCTTAATTATCTTACATTTTAAGGGTTTCTTGAAACTCAACAGAGAGCAACAAAATTTCAACTCATCCCTAAGCCCGTTCCATAATTTAACTCCCAAAACTGAGACGTATCTATATTTTACATTGGTTCTCACTTTACATGTTTCAAAAATACACAACCCTCTTATAATGTCCTTCTCGTAATTTAATTGTTTTTGAATGCTAACAGGAAGGCTTTTTATTCCTAACTCGGAAAAGTATTTCTAATGTCTTTACATGCACAAAATCCAAAATGTTTAAAGTACCGGACTTTATGAATAATGGATTTGTAGTTTGACGGTAAGAAGCTTTATGTATTATTCTAATAGCTCTTTTCTGGAGTTTAATTATAGGGTCTATATTATATGGTTATATGGTATATTTGTTTTATATACATTTCCCCAAACTTCAACGCAATATGATATATATGGTATTATAAGCAAGCAATACAATATATACAAACACTTCTTATTCAACAGATCCTTTGTTTTGTAAAGAATAGCAATGAATTTAGATAATTTCCGTTTGATGTATTCTATATGTGGCTTCCAACAAATGTGTAGGAAAGAAATGCAGATGCCGGTTTAAATCGAAGGTAGACACAAAGTGCTGGAGTAACTCAGCGGGACAGGCAGTATCTCTGGAGAGGAGGAATGGGTGACGTTTCGGGTCGAGACCCTTCTTCAGACTGAGAGTCAGGGGAGAGGGTATTGAGAGACAAGGAAGGGTAAGGTGGAGTTTAAGAGACTTCTGGATAGGTGCATGGATATGCAGGGAATGGAGGGATATGAATCACGTACACACAGATAATTATTGATCTTGGCATCATGTCATGTCTGTGTCTTTTTGTCTTATTTTTGTTATTTTTAGTGTGTTTTATAAGTTTGTGTTAATGTTCTCTGGTATATTTTATGTGCGGGGTGGGGGAGGGGGGAGGGGTCAGGGGGAAACTTTTTTCAATTCCTTACCTTGCCGGAGATGCGATTGTTTTCCGGATCGTATCTCCAGTCACTCTGCAGCCTAACATCATGGAGCTGGCGGCCTTGCTCGGGACTGACTGAGCCCCACCGCGGGGCCGTGGACTTACCATCGGAGCCTGCGATCCCTTGCCTGGGATCGACGCTCCAACCGCAGCCTGCGGATTTCGCCATCGAAGAGCTCGCAGTCTCGGGTAGAGACCGATGTCGGGAAGCTCTGAACGGCGCAGAAGGTTTCGTCCAGCCCCGACCCGGGGTCAGATCGCCAGGGAGTTGAGATTCCGCCCCCGATGCGGAGGGCCCAAACGCCACCGGCTACGGGAGTCAAGATCGTCCCGTCAACGGAGGCTCAAGGCCCCCGACCGCGGGAGAACAAAGAAAGGAAGAGATTTGAACTTTTTTTCGCCTTCCATCACAGTGAGGAATGTGGAGGAGTCACTGTGGTGGATGTTTATGTTAAAATGTAGTTTGTGTGTTCCGTTGCTTTTTTATTTGTATGACTGACTTGGCAAATGAAATTCCTCGTATGTTTCAAAACATACTTGGCTAATAAAGTATTATTATGATTATGACCATAGATAGACAAAAATGCTGGAGAAACTCAGCGGGTGAGGCAGCATCTATGGAGCGAAGGGATTGGAGACGTTTTGGGTCGAGACCCTTCTTCAGACTGAACTGGGTCTGATGAAAGATCTCAGCCCGAAACGTCACCCACCACCTTCAGACTGATGTGGTGTGTGTGTGTGTGTGTGGGGGGGGGGGGGGGGGGGGGGGGGGGGGGTGGTAGAAGAAGAAGGGTCTGAAGAGGGGTCTCGACCCGAAACGTCACATAGAATCATAGAATCATAGAAAGTAGGTGCGAGAGTAGACCACCAGGTCCGTCGAGCCCGCACCTCCATTCGCTCATGGCTGAACACTAAACAGACACACTTACCCACAAACAGTAGACACAAGACACAGAACACAAGACACTACCCTCCCCTTTATACCGCTATCACCCCTCTCCACCCCAAGAACCGCGTGATCTCCTGGGGGAGGCAAAAAACCGGATAAAAACCCAGGTCTATTCGGGAAAAAAATCCGGGAAATTCCTCTCCGACCCCAATCCAGGCGATCGACCCTTGTCCAGGAGATCACTCAGGTCTACTATACTAACCATACCTAGGTCCATATCCCTGCCCTCTCCCCGTAGCCCCTTATCCCCTTGGCAGCTAAAAAACCATCTATTTTTGACTTAAATATATTTAACGTTTCTGCTTCCACTGCTCCCTGGGGCAGTGAATTCCACAAACTAACCACCCTCTGGGTGAAGAAGTTCTTCCTCATCTCAGTTTTAAAAGAGCCCCCCCTCACTCTGCAACTATGTCCCCTAGTTCTAGCCTCCCCGATCATTGGGAACATCCTCGGTGCATCCACCCAATCAAGGCCCCTCACGATCTTATATGTTTCAATGAGATCGCCTCTCATTCTTCTAAACTCCAAAGAGTAGAGTCCCAGCTTACTTAACCTTTCCTCATATGTCAATCCCCTCATTGCAGGAATTAATCTTGTAAACCTTCGCTGCACTGCCTCCAGTGCTAGTACATCCTTTCTTAAGTATGGACCCCAGAACTGTACACAGTATTCCAAATGTGGTCTCACTAATACCGTGTACAGCTGCAGCAAGACCTCCGTGTTTTTATACTCAAGTCACCTATTCCTTTGCTCCATAGATGCTGCCTCGCCCGCAGTTCTTTCTTAAACATAATTATGATCATGTTCGGCACAAACATTGTGGGCCGAAGGGCCTGTTCCTGTGCTGTACTGTACTGTGGTTCTTGATTCCCCTACTCTGGCTAAAATACTCTGGAGCTGATTTAGCCATGTATGTTGTATGTGACTTGTTGTACTTTGTACCTGACATGTGTGGCTTACTGCACGTTGTACATGGCTGATTTAGTCATGTATGATGTATGTGACTTATGCACCACTTATATGTGTAGGAAAGAAATGCAGATGCTGGTTTAAATTGAAGATAGACACAAAGTGCTGGAGTAATTCAGTGGGACAGGCAGCATCTCTGGAGAGAAGGAATGGGTGACGTTTCAGGTCGAGACCTTTCTTCAGACTGAGAGTCAGGGGAGAGGGAAATGAGAGACAAGGAAGGGTAAGGTGTGCAAAAGAGACATCAAAGGGGACAAAGGTCAAGGGAAATGTGGAATAGATCATTGTTAGCTGGAGGAAGGTGACAATGAAGCACACAATGTAAAATTTAATCAGGACAGTCAGACTGGTCAGAGAACTAGTATGTGGGAGGAAATAGGCAACGTGGTATGTGGGAGGGATGTAGAGAGAGGGAAAGCAAGGGTTATTTGAAGTTGGAGAGGCACCATTTATATGTCTGGTAGACAAAGACAAAGATGCTGGAGAAACTCTGGCAGCTGGCAGCATCTATGGGTCAACCCGAAACATCGCCTATTCCATCTCCCCGCTACCTTCATGTAGAAGGTACAGGAGCCTGAAGACTGCAATGACCAGGTTCAGGAATAGCTACTTCCCCACAGCCATCAGGCTATTGATCTCAACTCAAACATAGCCCATGATCAGTTTATTTGCACTTTATCAGTTTATTTATTCATGTGTGTATATATGTATAGAATGGTATATGGACACACTGATCTGTTCTGTAGTCATGCCTACTATGTTCTGTTGTGCTGAAGCAAAGCCAGAATTTCATTGTCCTATCAGGGACACATGACAATAAACTCTCTTGAATATGAATCTTGAATCTTGAGACGCTGCCTCACCCGCTGAGTTTCTCCGGCATTTTTGTCCATCTTCGATTTTGCCAGCATCTGCAGTTCCTTCTTAAACATTTATATGTCTGATTTAGCCATGTATGTTGTATGTGATCCACTGCACATTGTGCATGGCTGATTTAGAACCGCACATGTTGTATGTATTTGACATATTGCACGTTGTACATGGCTGATATGGACACGCGTGTAATGTATGTGACTTACTTTACTGCACCCATTGCGACAGGGAGTTGTAGCAGGCTCGAAGGACAGGGGCAGGGCTCTGGGGGCCGGTGGGACGGGCTCTGGGGGCCGGTGGGACGGGCTCTGGGGGCCGGTGGGACGGGCTCTGGGGGCCGGTGGGACCAAAGATCCTATAGCTATAAGATCTTTGGGTGGGACGGGCTCTGTGAGCCGGTGGGACGGGCTCTGGGGGCCGGTGGGACGGGCTCTGGGGGCCGGTGGGACGGGCTCTGTGAGCCGGTGGGACGGGCTCTGGGGGCCGGCAGCAGCAGCAGCAGCAGCATGGGCGAGGTGTCGGAGCGGACCCTGCATCTGGCCGTGCTCCTGTCCTTCACGTCGGGACTGATCGTGGGCTGGCAGGCCAACATCATGCGCCGCCGCTTCCTGGATTGGCGGAGGAGGCGGCTCCACTCCAAGCTGCTGGAGACACAGAAAAAACTGGACCTGGCTTGAGGAGGGAGAGAAGGAGAGACGGGAGGAGAGAGAGCTGCAGGTTGGTGTGGGCACGGCCGGCGGGGCACTGGAAACCAAATATACTCTGAAGAAGGGTTTCGGCCCGAAACGTTGCCTATTTCCTTCGCTCCATAGATGCTGCTGCACCCGCTGAGTTTCCCCAGCACTTTTGTGTACCTTACTACATACTAGCTCCTCTGGTATCTTTGCTGAAAACATAGGCAGGGGCTCAGCTCACACTGACAGTGTTAGTGAGCCGGCCCGGCCTCTAGTTACTGTGTTAGATATCTGCCTGTAGTTACAACATTTTGAGATTTTAAAGATCAAGTCTGTAATTTATCCCATCAGATAAAGCATAAAAAGAAGTTTAATTTGACACCTAATTCACTTTCATATCTTCAGTATTAAAAATGTTATGGCCATTTTCATACTCGGAAATTAGCATCTTGTTCCCTATAGGGGGGTTGCACGTAAGGTCACTGGGTCATAGGGCTTGACGCACGGAGCCGCTTAATCCATCTGGAGGACATCTGTAACTTCCGGTACATGTTATTAATGCTAGAAACGCGTACTTTCCTACCTGTTAAAAACCGCCAAAATGTTGAATTTTTGCGCTGAAATAAATTGTGGAAGTTGGAGTAAGTGTGAGAGACATGGACCCAACTTCAGAATTACAAACCTGAAGCGAAATGAAGGTACAGAGAAGCGAGAACTGAAGGGACAACAGCAGCAAACGTGCTTGATAAACATTGGCTGTGCAGATATCGGAATTGAAAATATTGGGAATGATCGCGTTTGCTCACTGCATTTCCCCCCGAAGAACCGGCAGTGTATTTGCTGCAGATATGGGGGTATAAATTCACCGCATCTGAACGTTCTAAATGGTCCCGTTCCAGTAAAAAATTGTGTTTTTTCTTGATTCCTTTGGTATCTAAAAAGTCTCAGAAGTGATAAATCTGGCTGTAAATTTTTCTTCAGATGCGTTTTCATTTTGTATGTAAAAACCCACTTGGAAACCATGGGCGATTTAAAAAAATTACAGCCAGATTAATCACTTCTGAAACTTTTTTGATGCCAAAGGAATCAAGAAAAAACACCTTAGTTGATGAAATGCAGTGAGCAAACGGCCAATGTTCGCCAAGCACTCTGCCTGTTGTTGTCCCTTCAGCTCTCGCTTCTATCTACCATCATCTCTCCTCACTTTTGGAATTCTGAAGTAGGCTAAATGTCTCACACGCTTATCCCGATTTCCATAATTATTTACAGCGCAAACATTGACAATTTCAGCGGGTTTTAACGGGCCCGCTACGCTGGAAACAATGGTAAGTGCCTACCTGCAGTGCCTACATCGCGTGTACTCCACTTGGAGTAGCGTAGCAACAGTACGGGTCATGGGTCGTGACCCGACTGCCGTGAAACCTCCCTATTGCTTTTCCATTGACTTAACACAAAAGCTGTGATCGAGGACAGTCAAAAGCCCATAACTTACTTAAAAATTAAGAGAACTAAAATAAATTTTCAGTTATCGTAGATTGAAGCATTCTGAAACAAATATGAAACAATCTTACTTAGATGACTTGAAATTAAAGCATATCATTAGTTAGTTACCTAATTGTAGCTAATTACAAAAATTCAATTACTAGATCTAAACATCTATCAATTTCTTAAGAATAGATTAACATTTTTAAATAGCCTAAGTGTCCAAATAACATTCACACAATAATTCAGAATATAACATAATTTTAAAATCTCATTGTCATGGGTTTATAGGCCAAATGGAAGGAGTTTAATGTTTAATACCTGTAAATTAATGGCCATTTAAATCAGCTTGCGAGTAGGTTTTACTGGAACGGGACCATTTAGAACGTTCAGACTGTGGTGAATTTATACCCCCATATCTGCAGCAAATACACTTCTGGTTCTTCGGGGGGAAAATCACCGTTTCGCAACGTAAAATGTGAATTAAACACATCTTAAGCAACACTTTTATACATAAAAATAAACTACTTTTACCTGGTCCTCCATAAAATCTGTCCCAGTTGTCGGCATTGACGGCTTCAGAAGCTGCTTTTAAAATCATTCCAGCGATTAACTTGTCGGGTGAAAAACACACAGAACGGCCGTAGGAACGATTCTTTAGCAACATCTTGCACTCCAACAAATATAATTCAGGACCAGGTCGGGGAAAAAAACCCATTTTAACCCCGCCCCCCCCCCCCCCTCAAACGCGCCAAAATCGTGCACACGGCCAGTGGCAGAATTACAGCGCCGCTGAAGGTAAGTTTTGTAACATACCTACAGGTAGACACTTACCATTGTTTCCAGCGTAGCGGGCCCGTTAAAACCCACTGAAATTGTCAATTTTTGCGCTGTAAATAATTATGGAAATCGGGATAAGCGTGTGAGACATTTAGCATACTTCAGAATTCCAAACGTGAGGAGAAATGACGGTAGATAAAAATGAGAGCTGAAGGGACAACAACAGCCAGAGTGCTTAGCAAACATTGGCCGTTTGCTCACTGCATTTCATCAACTAAGGCATTATTTGTGTTTTTTCTTGATTCCTTTGGCATCTAAAAAGTTTCAGAAGTGATAAATCTGGCTGTAAAGTTTTTAAATCGCCCAAGGTTCCCAAGTGGGTTTTTACATACAAAATGAAAACGCATCTGAAGAAAAATTTACAGCCAGATTTATCACTTTTGAGACTTTTTAGTTACCAAAGGAATCAAGAAAAAACACAAATAATGCCTTAGTTGATGAAATGCAGTGAGCAAACGCCATAATTCCCGATATTTTCAATTCCGATACCTGCACAGCCAATGTTCACCAAGCACTTTAGCTGTTGTAGTCCCTTCAGCTTCTCTTTCATTTCATTTCGCTTCACGTTTATAATTCTGAAGTTGGATACGATGTCTCTCACACTTACCCGGACTTCCACAATTTTTTTCAGCGCAAAAATTCAACATTTTGGCGGTTTTTAACAGGTAGGAAAGTACGCGTTTCTGGCATTAATAACATATACCGGAAGTTACGGATGTCCTCCAGATGGATTAAGCGGCTCCGTGCGTCAAGCCCTGTGACCCAGTGACCTTACGTGCAACCCCCCCTATTAACTGTCAAGAGTCAAGAGAGTTTATTGTCATGTGTCCCAGATAGAACAATGACATTCTTGCTTGCTGCAGCACAACAGAATATGTAAAACGAATATGTCCCCTCCATATTTTGATAGCGATTTCCGTGCCTGTGTCTATGTTTGCCGTTTACTTCTCATTTCTGCGATGTACCAAGTTCCTCTCCCGAGTTACTCTTGAGCCAACAACGACTACCGACATGTGGAAAAATCATCACATGGATAAAAATGTTGTCATGCTGATTTTTTTTTCACTATAAAAAGCCTCCCATGACCATGGACAGAACTGCCCCGATGATCAGCTTCTCCGTGTCTCTTATGTAGCTGCATGCTTCTCTGGGACGCCGCTCGATTCTCAGATTCTGCTCAGATGCATTCCCCACATAAATGAACGAATTGTGACATTTGTTTGCAAACTCCAGCCACAGGCAACGTACCTTGTATTTTTTCCAAGGGCGGTGCTGTGTGTAAGTGACATGGTGATGTCTCGTCATGTAATTAACCGCGGTATGTTTGTAATAATAAAAAACAGGTTTAACCTTTTATCAATTCGTTGCCTATCATTGCAACAATACAATTAATGGCATTTAAAGTACTTGGCCATCAAAAAAAGCACAAAACGTATTTAAGAAACGGACTGCAGGGAGAACTTGAAAGCTTTTGTAAATCGATTACATTCAGGTAGAAGTTGAACTCAAGATTTAAATCCGCTGAAAATTGACTTTACTGCACCCAGGGCCAGCAGTACGACAGGGAGTTGTAGCTGGGCTTGGAGGACAGGGGCAGGGCTCTGGGTGCAGGGAGGGACGGGCACTGGGAGCCGCCAGCAGCCAGTAGCCAGCAGCCAGCAGCAGCAGCAGCAGCAGCAGCATGGACGTGGTGTCGGAACAGACCCTATACCTGGCCATGCTCCTCTCCTTCATGTTGGGTTTCATCCTGGGCTACCACTGGTCGGACTGGCGGAGGATGTGGTTCCAGGACAAGCTGGCAAAGACCCAGGAACAAATGGTCCTGGTTTGAGGAGGAGAGAGAGAGAAGGAGAGACGGGAGGAGAGAGCTGCAGGTTGGTATGGGCACGGTAGGACACTGTAAACATAGGCAGGGGCTCAGCACACACTGACAGTGTTAGTGAGCCGGCCCTGCCTCTAGTTACCGTGTTGGTGATATCTGCCTGTAGTGACTGTGATAGTGTGCCAATAGACAATAGACAACAGGTGCAGGAGTAGGCCATTCGGCCCTTCGAGCCAGCACCGTCATTCAATGTGATCATGGCTGATCATCCCCAATCAGTACCCCGTTCCTGCCTTCTCCCCATATCCCCTGACTCCGCTATCTTTAAGAGCCCTATCTAGTTCTCTCTTGAAAGCATCCAGAGAACCTGCCTCCACCGCCCTCTGAGGCAGAGAATTCCACAGACTCACCACTCTCTGTGTGAAAAAGGTTTCCTCATCTCCGTTCTAAATGGCTTACTCCTTATTCTTAAACTGAGGCCCCTGGTTCTGGACTCCCCCAACATCGGGAACATGTTTCCTGCCTCTAGCGTGCACAAACCCTTAACAATCTTATATGTTTCAATAAGATACCCTCTCATCCTTCTAAACTCCAGAGTGTACAAGCCCAGCTGCTCCATTCTCTCAGCATATGACAGTCCCGCCATCCCGGGAATTAACCTAGTAAACCTACGCCGCTGAGGTAAAGTCTGATGAAGGATAGTCCGAGTGTCACCAATGAGGTAGATAGTAGTTCACTACTGCTCTCTGGTTGTGGTAGGGTGGGTCAGTTGCCTGATAACAGCTGGGAAGAAACTGTCCCTGAATGATTTTTGCACTCACCAATATGGTGACGATGACACAAATGTTCTTTGCATCGAGTCTGATCAAAGAGAGTCTGAGGGTCAGCAATGAGGTAGCTCTGCCCCAAGATCTAGTATGTTTGGCTCTGCCCTTCCCAGGTTTCAGTGACGTTGCATACTTCTTCAGGTTGGAGAATTTCAAGAATTCACTTTCTGGGTCGACAAGTATTTCCTGCTGGCACAGAGGAGGGTTAAAGCCAAAGATCCTACAGCGAGCAAGATAGATCACTCGACGAAAAATACGTAGTGTGGTCATGGCCAGATTCACGGGTAATTTTCTGCCCCATTCCCATAACCGGCTTCCGTCTCCGCACCAAAGTTCCCGTAGCGGAGCAAAGATACTAGTGCGGAGACGGAAGCCGGTTACGGAAACATCCTCGTAAAAATAAAAGTTATTTGGTGAAAATCTTCTCCTCATTTCCAGAATTTTAATTTATGAACACAAACTGTTCCCCCGTAACGTTGACTACACTGCGAGTCGGGTCGGGTCGGGTCCGGTTACTGAAATGGATGAAAAAAGGCCCACGTTCCGCTCCGTTGCGTATTACACGTCAGCCCATTGCATTTAGCAGGAGTGGCCTATCTCGCTATAGGATCTTTGGTTAAAGCAATGTCGCAGATGCTTTGTCCTCACTGACCGTTCGTTCGATAGCTGAGGGGCAACCTTTACCACACAAAGGGTGGTGGGCATATGGAACGAGCTTCCAGAGGAGGTAGACAAAAATGCTGGAGAAACTCAGCGGGTGAGGCAGCATCTATGGAGCGAAGGAAATGGGTGACGTTTCGGGTCAAGACCCTTCTTCAGACTGATGTGGGGGTGGCGGTGAGGAGGGGGGGGGGGCAGGAAGAAGAAAGGAAGAGGCGGAGAGAGTAGGCTGTGGGAGAGCTGGGAAGGAGAGAGAAAGCAAGGACTACCTGAAATTGGAGAAGTCAATGTTCATACCCTTGGGTAGTCCCTGCTTTCTCCCTCCTTCCCCTCCCCTTCCCAGCTCTCCCACAGCCCACTGTCTCCGCCTCTTCCTTTCTTTTACCCCCCCCCCCCACATCAGTCTGAAGAAGGGTCTCGACCCGAAACGTCACCTATTCCTTCGCTCCATAGATGCTGCCTCACCCTCCTCCACTCTGTATATTTTAGGTAAAATAAAAATGGTTGTTTATATCCAATATGTAACCAGATTATAATTTGTACTTGTAATTTGTAAAATACTGGCTCTGCATCTCCTTTAAAATTTGCCCCTCTCACCTTAAAGCTATGCCCTCTGGAAAAAGCTTCCGACTGTCTATCCTCTCATAATTTTATATCCTGTTATTATTCTTTCTTCAGATAACCCGTATCCACAGAGAAAGTTCTGGAATGTTAACGATTGCTGTGAGGAAACTGAACTAATCAACTTTGCAAAGTATCGTGCATCACTCTTGCTGAAGCCAGCGACTCCCCTTTGCTGCCTGAAGTGTTTTACTACTGCGTTAACTGTTGATCATGGTGCAAATGAATAGAAATGGTGCTCGAAATACTCCCTTTTTATGTACAAACTGATTTACCATTTCTCACTTTCAAATAAGACATGTTTTTTGAAAAATTAGTTGGGTGTGTGTGTGCGCGCATGTGTGCGTGTGTGTGCGCATCTGAAATGACAAATACTTACCCCGAGTTCCCAGTCAAAGTCAATTTTATTGGTCACATACACCCGAAGGTGCAGTGAAATGAATTTGCCAGCAGCGATACAATTAAAAATAACACACAATACACAATAAGATTTAACACAAACATCCAGCACAGCATTCTTCACTGTGGTGGAAGGCAAAGTCCAGTCAGTCCTCTTCCTTTGTTCACCCGTGGTTGGGGTCATAGCATTGTTCCTCCTCAACAAGGGCGGCACGCTGGTGCAGCGGGTAGAGATGCTGCCTCACAACGCCAGAGACCCGGGTTCCAACCTGACTACGGGTGTTGTCTGTACGGAGTTTGTACGCTCTCGTCGTGACCACGTGGGTGCTCCGGTTTCCTCCAACACACCAAAGACGTAATTGGCTTTGGGTAAACAAATTGTAAATTGTCCTAGTGTGTGTAGGATAGTGTTAGTGTACGGGGATCGCTGGTGGGCTGAAGGATGAAGCCTGTATGATTCCCTAACCCCAAAGGGCCTGTCCCACTTGGCGATTTTTTCGGAGACTGACGGCATCATTGACTGACGTATCAGGTCACTGAAAAATTTGCGGCGTGACGCGGAGGTGATGTGGCGGTGATGCGGTGTGATGACGTATCGACGCGCGGTGTTTTTTCAAGTGTCGCGACATTTTTTTTGTCGCCGCTGGATTTTGAAATGTTCAAAATCTTTTGGCGACCCTGATATGGCGCCGGCAGTCGCCGAAAATATCGGCAAGTGGGGCAACAGGCCCTTAACTGTGAGTGTGCTGCATGTAATTCTCCAGCCCTGATCACATTTGAAGTTATACAATAGTTAGATTTTCCTTTTTCGGTCAAGATTTGTTGTTATAAGTTGCAGTGGTTGATACTGCTAATAGTTTTGTGTCTATTTACACTGACCTGTGTGTGGTTTTCAATTATTACTGGGAAAGGAATGGTGTGATTTTTGTTTTGTTTGTTTTGGTTCTTGTGTTCTACCTAACAAATCTCAGGACTAACGTTGCACAAAACATGCTGTGTGGAGCACTAGGTAGATGTGAGGGGATATCTTGGGAATGGGGCCCGATCAGTGTTCAAATAAAGTATGGATTTGTTGTTACAGACTGTGCACCTTTTCTGCTTCTGGTTAATTGTCTAAGAAATGCGAAGATAGAAACAAAAAGCTGGAGCATTGGGCCTGTCCCACTTAGGCGACTCTTTAGGCGACTGCCTGGGATTAGTTTTAATGGAATTCACCTACGACAACACCTACGTCAACCTACGACAGCAAAAATTCCACAGACTCACAACTCTCTGCGAGAAAAAGTGTTTCCTCGTCTCCGTTCTAAATGGCTAACTCCTTATTCTTAAACTGTGGCACCTGGTTGTGGACTCTGACAATGGAGGTCTGCTGCTCTGTGGCACCAGAGACCCGGGTTAGATCTGAAGACAGTGGCCTGTAGTCGAGCAAAAAATCGCTTAAGTAGGACAGGCCCATATCTCAGTGGGTCAGACAGCATCTCTGGAGAAAAGGAACAGGTGACGTTTCGGGTCAAGACCCTTCTTCAGATATGCACCAGGGCTGATCAACACGAAGCAGCATTTTTGACGCACATGTCTTTCACAAAATGTCTTGCGTTTTGAGACAAAAGGAACTGCAGATGCTGGAATCTTCAGCCAAACACCATCACCCATCCATGTCCATAAGAGATAAAGTCAAGTCATGAGAGTTGATAGGACAATGAAATTCTTGCTTCAATTACTTTCTTCAATGAATGTCAAAGTCAATTTTATTGGTCACATGCACCCGAAGGTGCAGTGAAATGAATTTGCCAGCAGCGATACACTTTAAAAAGAACACACAATACACAATAGAATTTAACACAAACATCCACCACAGCATTCTTCACTGTGGTGGAAGGCAACAAAGTTCAGTCAGTCCTCCTCCATTGTTCACCCGCGGTCGGGGTCATGAACCCTCCGTAGTCGCCGCTACGGACGGCCCAATGTACAGGCCCTCTCGTCGGGACGATCCAAACTCCTACGTCGGGACGGGGGGGGGGGGTCGAACACACTCCGCAGCTTGGAGGTCCCGAATCGGCTTCATTCCGCGGCTTCAGGATGTTATCGGCCGCAGCCGGCAGTCGGAGCTCTTCTCCGGCGATCCCCGGCGAGGGATCCCAGACTACGGATGGTAAGTCCACGCCACGCCCGCGGCTAGAAGCTCCGCAGACCACAGCCCTACGATGCCAACGTCACCAGGCCATCATGTGATAGGGGCAGAATAGGGCCATTCGGCCCATCGAGTCTGCTCTACCCCGCCGCCATTCAATCATGGCTGATCCACCTCTACCGAACCCCATTCCCCATCCGCTAATGGGTCCATTTATTTATCTATTTATGTATTTATTTATTAATTTTTGCTGCATTGATGTTTGCAACACATTGCATGTGGAGAGTCTGGGGGGCGCGTCCCCGCCGGCGCGCTCCCGCGGCCCAGGCAACGTGCGCGGCCCCGCCACCCCCGCGCTGACGTCACGGGCCCGTTCCGCCGCTGCCAACCGCCTGCGCGCTGACGTCACGTCAGTGCGCAGGCGGTCGACGGCGGCGGAGCGGGTCCGTGACGTCAGCGCGCAGGCGGCGGAGCGGCGCCGCTGCCATGGAGACGGGGCCTAGCGACGCCCGCAGCCTGGGCCTGGGGGTGCGCAAATGGCCTACCCGCGGAAAGGGTCGCTGCGGGTGGTGCAGGTGGCGTCAGACAGCCTGCAGGGACAGGTAACCCGGGGGGGGGGGGGGGATGGTGGAGGGGAGTGGGGGAAGGGGGAAGGTGCAGGTAAAGGGGGGAATAGGGATAGTGGAGTGATAGAGAGTGAGGGAGTAGGTGGGTGAAGGGAGTGGGGGTTGGAGAGGGATGGGAATGGCAACAAGATACAGGGGAGGGGAAGGGTAGGTGGTTTAAAGGTGGAGGAGATGCACTTCTCTCCGGACAGGCTGCCTGTCCCGCTGAGTTACTCCAGCTTTTGTTCTTGGTTTCTTGGTCCTCCAAAATATTCCAAATGGAATTTAAACTGGAGGTGGTGTATTTTTGTGTATCTTCGTGATGTAGGTAAAGGTGTGTGGGAGAGATGGGGATGGGGGGGAGATGGGGAAGGTTGCGAGGTGTGGTTGGAGGGAGTGAGTAGGAATGGGTGGTGCAGCTTGCAGGGACATGTTGAGGAGGGGAATAGGGGTGAGGGTGTGATGGTGGGTGAGGGGAGGAGTTGGGGTGAGGTTTAAAGGAGGGCGAGCTCTAGGTGAGAGTGTGTGTGGAGGGATAGTGGTGTGGAAGGGTGAGAATAGACAATAGATGCAGGAGGAGGCCATTCGGCCCTTCGAGCCAGCACCGCCATTCAATGTGATCATGGCTGATCATCCCCAATCAGTACCCCGTTTCTGCCTTCTCCCCATATCCCCTGACTCCGCTATCTTTAAGAGCCCTATCTAGCTCTCTCTTGAGAGTTCTAAATGACTTACTCCTTATTCTTAAACTGTGGCCCCTGGTTCTGGACTCCCCCAACATCGGGAACATGTTTCCTGCCTCTAGCGTGTCCAAACCCTCAACAATCTTATATGTATCAATGAGGGTCCCTCTCATCCTTCTAACCTCCAGAGTGTACAAGCCCAGCTGCTCCATTCTCTCAGCATATGAGGGTGTGGAGAGAGGGGAGGGGTGAAGGGAGGAAGGTGAGGGGAGAGGGTGGCTTTGAGCAGTGGGGAGGGGAGAGAGCTGTGGTTGGGAAGGGGGAGAGATGGGGTGGGGAGTGATGAGTGTGGGTGTTTTGGGGGGGAAGAGGGCAATGGCGGGGTGTGCTGGGGTTGGTGGGAGTGGTGGGTGGGTGGAGAGTGATGAGGATGAGGAGGGAGGGGGTAAGCCACTGGCAGGCTGGGCTGAGGGCCGACACAAGGACTAGCAGAGCTCCATCAGAACTAGCTCCGGCCAGCCCGTTCCATCTCCACCATCACCCAGAGAGCTGTGAGTCTGTGGAATTCTCTGCCTCAGAGAGTGGCGGAGGCTGGTTCTCTGGATATTTTCAAGAGAGAGCTAGAAAGGGCTCTTAAAAATAGCGGAGTCAGGGGATATGGGGAGAAGGCAGGAACGGGGTACTGATTGGGGATGATCAGCCGTGATCACATTGAATGACGGTGCTGGCTCGAAGGGCCGAATGGTCTACTCCTGCACCTATTGTCTATTCTCTATCACCAAGCCTGCGGCAGCCAGAATCGCTTCTTATTATTTTTTAGTTTTGGTTTATCGATACAGCACAGAAACAGGCCCTTCGGCCCACCAAATCTGTGCTGACCAGGGATTCCCGCATATTAACACTATCCTACGCACACTGGGGACAATTTACATTTATACCAAGCCAATAAACCTACAAACCTCTCCGCCTTTGGAGTGTGGGAGGAAACCGGAGATCCTGGAGAAAACCCATGCAGAAATATTCAGGATCATTGATCACAATGAATGGCGGTGCTGGCTTGAAGGGCCGAATGGCCTCCTCTTGCACCTATTTTCTATGTTTCTATGAGTCTAGGCGCACAGCACAGTAACAGTCCCTTACGCCCAACTCATCCCTGCTGACCAAGATGCCCATTCTATATTAATCCCATTTGCCTGTGTTTAGTCTATATCCCTCTAATCCTTTCCATTCCATGTACCCGTCCAAATGTCTTTTAAATGAGTCAATTGTTTCATGGTATATTTATTTATGCAATAACGACCTACAGCACTGGAACAGGCCATTTGGCCCATATTGTCTGTGTCAAACATGAACGCAAGACTAACTCTCATCTGCCTACAAGTAATCCATATCTCTTCATTCCCTGCATATCTATGTGCCTCTTCAAATACGTCTTAAGGGCCACCATCGTATCTGCCTTCACCACCACCCTCTGGCAGCCTATTCTAGGCACCCACCTGTGTAAAAAAGAATACCTGCCCAGCATAACCCCTTTAAAGTTAGTCTCTTTCACCTTCAAACAATGCCCTCTAGTGTTTGATATTTCACCCCTGGTGGGAACCAAAGTTCTGGCAGTCCGCCCTCTCTATGCTTCTCATAATTTTATATATCTCTATCAGGTTTCTACTCAACCTACAGTGTTCCAGAGAAAACAATCCAAGTCGGTCCAACCTCCCCCTGTAGCTAATACCCTCTGATCCAGGCATCATTCTGGTAAACCTCCTCCAATCCTCCACATCCTTCCTGTAATTGGGTGACCAGAACTACACACAATAATCCAAATGCGGCCTAAACAAAGCTGCATCACGACTTTGTGACATGAATGAATTAATGCTGGCTCGAAGGGCCGAAAGGTCTACTCCTGCACCTATTGTCTATCGTCTATAATAAGTTTATTGGCCAAGTATTCACATACAAGGAATTTGCTTTGGTGCTCCGCCCGCAAGTGACAACATGACATACAGTGACAGTTAGGAATGACACATAAAACATTAACCATTAATAATAAAACAGTATCGATCAATTAATTTTAATTGATTTATTGCCACTAATTGATTTATACTCATTGCCCTGATTACTGGAGGCAAGTATACCACCTGGCTTCTTTACCACGCTACTTATGATGCCACGTTCATAGAGCTATGGACTTGGATCCCAAGATCCTTATGTACAGCAATGTTGTTAAAGGTCTTGCCATTCATTGATTTTTTTTCCATGTGCAACCTCCCACATGTAACACTTCACACGTGGTCAGATTAAACACCAACTGCCATTTATCTATTTAAGAAGGAACTGCAGATGCTGGAAATCCAGCTATTTAGCTGCCTATTTCTGTAGCTGATCTACAGTATATCACAATGTATACTTTGACAGCTTTCATTACAGTCCGCGACCACGGCATGCTTGGTGTCATCTGCAAACAAACCATCTTTGTTTACGTGCAAGTCATTTATACCTATCTCACAAGCAGCAGAGGTCCCAGCATGGGTCCCTGCGGAACTCCACTGGTCACAGACCTCCAGCCTGAATATTGTCCTTCCACCACAGCCCTCTGTCTTCTATCAGTAAGCCAGTTCTAAATCCAAATGACCACGTCATTATTAATCCCGTGCATCTTAATCTTCTGGATCAGTCTATCATGGTGGGCTTTATCAAATGAGTTGGTAAATTTCACCACCCGAACCCTCATTGATCACCTTCTTCACCTCTTCAAAAAACTCAATCAAGGCAGGAAGGCATGGACTACCGTGTAATTAACTTGTCAGT
The DNA here is from genome assembly GCF_010909765.2 of Amblyraja radiata. Taxonomy (NCBI): domain Eukaryota; kingdom Metazoa; phylum Chordata; class Chondrichthyes; order Rajiformes; family Rajidae; genus Amblyraja; species Amblyraja radiata. The sequence goes on along the minus strand of NC_045960.1, from coordinate 113,778,441 downwards.
GTAAGCAGATTGGCACAATGGGCAATTTACGATTGTCACATTTTAAAAATATTTTAGATATAGCATGGAAACCAGCCCTTTGGCCCACCGGGTCCACATCCACCATCATTCAACTGTTCACACTAGTTCCACGTTATCCCACTTTCTCATCCACTCCCTTCACACGAGGGGCAATTTACAGAGGCATATTAAGCTACAAACCCGGGATGTGGGAGGAATTCGGAGCATCTGAAAACCCATACGATCACAGGGAGAACGTGCAAACTCCACACAGACAGTACGAGAGGTCAGGATCAAACCCAGGTTCTCTGGCACTGCGAGGCAACAGCTCGACCTGCTGCACCACTGTGCTAACAATTAACCTGCCCAAACCTGTTCTCCATGGGCAAAGACGTTGAAAGGAGATTTGATGGATCTGTACAATATCATGACTTACTTAGATTGAGGAGATTGAGAGAAGCTGGTTTCATTAGTGGATGGTGGAAAAACAATGGGATACAGTTCCAAAGTGGCTTGGAAAACATGTGGGATATGAGGGAAAAACGTGCTGTTATCTGGAGTTTAAGAAGTGCTGGAGAAACTCAGCGGGTGCAGCAGCATCTATGGAGCGAAGGAAATAGGCAACGTTTCAGGCCGAAACCGTTCCTGGCTTGTATGGGCCATGGGAATGATGACCTAGGGCCTACAAAGGGGAATTGGGAAGATACGAGGGAAAAGGTGTAGGGTTAAGAGGATGGGAATGGATTGGTGAGTCAGAAAACAGTCAGAATGGCCTACAGTGGCGTGACAATATAATTCTATAAACATACCCGTACAAATTATAAGAACATTATTTTTTCTGTTAAGCTTGATGACTTACTAAAGAAAGTTAAACATCCTGAAAGAAGAGAGGAACTTTTTGCAAAGTAAGTAGTTTTGTTTGTTTTCATATTTTGCTATTATACAGAAGTATGAACGTTAACCTTCAGCACTAAAAAAATTAATTCCATGTGCGTCGGAGCAGGGTGCTGGTGCAGTTCCTGACATTGTTGCATGCTCTGATAACGGCTCATTTCTGAGCTTCCCCCCAGTCTAGTTTCATTAAAACACTTGAATTAACTAAATTTTATTTTACCAAAAGCGCGATACAGATCACACACTGTACCTATTCCCCACCGCGGGTTCGATCCCTGTGTCTGTCTGTTCAAGCCCTCTAGTCCTCGCGCAGACAGAGATACTCCAGACGTTCCTCCAGAAGATCGACCCTGAGCCTCGTGACCAAAGACCCTATAGCGGAGCAAGATAGACCACTCCTGCTAAATGCTGACGTGTAGTACGCAACGGAACGTGGGCCTTTTTTTCATGCATATCGGTAACCCGACCCGACCCGCAGTGTAATCAACGTTGCGGGGGAACAGTTTGTGTTAATAAATTAAAATTCTAAAAATGAAGAGAAGATTTTTACCAAATAATTTTTACGAGGATGTTTCCGTAACCGGCTTCCGTCTCCGTACTAGTATCCTATGGGATCTTTGGTGTGGAGACGGAAGCCGGTTATGGAAATGGGGCCGAAAATTACCCATGAATCTGCCCATGACCGTACTACGTACATCTTTTTCGTCGAGTGGACCATCTTGCTCGCTATAGGATCTTTGCTCGTGATCACGGCCTTTTATATGCCCCGCGAACCTGAGGGCCGAACCACATGGGGGTTGTCTTCCAATTACCCAAATATCGATTAACCCCATACATAACAGACATTTCCCTAACTCAATGATTCAACAGCTCAATACATTGTATTCACAGCGGAATCCGAGATGAAGTCAACTTTTGAAACATTTACCCTGATTAACAAAAGACTCAATAAACATCCAGCAGAGTCAGATTCAGCAACATTATTTACAAGCTATTTCCAAAATGTATATCTAGTTTGCAACCACCCAATCCATTCTATGCATTTGGTATCAAATTGACAAGGCTTACAGAGCATCCTATTCTTTGCATATGAATTGTATCTTAGTTCCAGACTCTCTGGCACCTCTCGCAGCTTGTCCCAGCTCTGCAGAGAGCAATCCCAATTTGACCAAATCTCCCAGCAAACCCTGACACCCCATTTTGAAACATATAAGATTGTTAATGGCTTGGACACGCTAGAGGCAGGAAACATGTTCCCGATGTTGGGGGAGTCCAGAACCAGGGACCACAGTTTAAGAATAAGGAGTAAGCCATTTAGAATGGAGACGACGAAACACTTTTTTTCACAGAGAGTGGTGAGTCTGTGGAATTCTCTGCCTCAGAGGGCGGTGGAGGCCGGTTCTCTGGATACTTTCAAGAGAGAGCTAGATAGGGCTCTTAAAGATAGCGGAGTCTGGGGATATGGGGAGAAGGCAGGAACGGGGTACTGATTGGGGATGATTAGCCATGATCACATTGAATGGCGGTGCTGGCACGAAGGGCCAAATGGCCTACTCCTGCACCTATTGTCTATTGACTATTGAAGTCCTGACTGGTCCAATTTAGCCAGGATTAACAGCTCAAATTAATGCTCATTCTCAAACTCTTTACCAGAGGGCTAAAACATTCAAAATTTGTTAACATCATAAAGGTTTGCCGTGTAGACTGTGGTTAATCAGACCATTGTGCAGTTGTTCTCTCCTCACAGTTAGAGTCTTAGAGTGATACAGCGTGGATACAGACCCTTTGGCTCAACTTGCCCAACATGTCCCATCTACACCAGTTCAGGAAGGACATTCTTGCTATTGAGGGAGTGCAGCGTGGGTTCACCAGGTTAATTCACTTTTTCACACAGTTGTGAGTCTGTGGAATTCTCTGCCTCAGAGGGCGGTGGAGGCCGGTTCTCTGGATACTTTCAAGAGTGTAGGTCCTGCCTATGTTAGACTTCCTAAAATGTAACACCTCACATGTCTCTGTCTTAAATTCCATCAACCATTCCTCAGCCCAATTGGCCAATCGATCAAGATCCTGCTGCAATTTTTCACTACAACAACACACACTTTCAATTAATTGCAACTTGTCCATTAATTGAAACTAGCCTCGGATTTCCAAATTTGTCTCTTTATTAGATTGTTTTCCATTTGCCTGAGTTTGGCCCATATCTCTCTAAACCTTTCCTATCCATGGACTTCTCCAAATGTCTTTAAAATGCTGTTATTGTACCTATCTCACCTTCCTCCTCTGGCAGCTTGTTCCATATACTTACCACTGTTTTTCTATTAGATATTTCCCTTCTCACCTTAAACCTATATCCACTAGTTCTTGTGGATGAATGAATACTGTATTGTCACATGTGACAAGTCACAGTGAAATTCTTTGCTTGCGGACCCAAGGTATGCAAATAGTTGCTACATAAAGGGCGCGGACAAAGGTACAAAGTATCCTCCCTCACGGTAGTCCCCCCATGCTGGGTCCCCATTGTTTATCCCCTTTCCTTCACGGCGGCCCCCCCACGATAGGTCCCTCTTTGTTCCTTCCCCCAGCAGCGGTGTTCTCACTCCACCTGTCCGTCTTATAGACAATAGACAATTGGTGCAGGAGTAGGCCATTCGGCCCTTCGAGACAGCACCGCCATTCAATGTGATCATGGCTGATCATCCCCAATCACTACCCCGTTCCTGCCTTCTCCCCATATCCCCTGACTCCGCTATCTTTAAGAGCCCTATCTAGCTCTCTCTTGAAAGCATCCAGAGAACCTGCCTCCACCGCCCTATGAGGCAGAGAATTCCACAGACTCACAACTCTCTGGGTGGAAAAGTGTTTCCTCGTCTCCGTTCTAAGTGTCCTAACCCTTATTCTTAAACCCTGTGTGTGTGTGGCCCCTGATTCTAGACTCCCCCAACATCGGGAACATGTTTCCTGCCTCTAGTGTGTCCAATCAATTAATAATCTTATATGTTTCAATAAGATATCCTCTCATCCTTCTAAACTCCGGAGTATACAAGCCTAGCCGCTCCATTCTCTCAGCATACATATCACCGAATCTCCACCGACCAGCGACCCCCACAAACGAACACTACCCTGCACACTAAGGACAATTAGGGGTTAGGAGGGAGAGATAGATCAACCATGATTGAATGTCGGAGTTGACTTGATGGGCCAAATGGTCTAATTCTGCTCCTATCACTTATAATCTTATGATCTGTACAGACAGCACCCGTAGTCTGGATGGAACCCGGACCTCTGGCGCTGTAAGGCGTGCCAAGATATATTTAGCATGATATATGCCCATCTATTTAGTAGCTGTGCGAGGAAAGCTTGAATTTGAAAACAGTTGAAATCAATAACTTTAAAAGTATAACCATCTATTACCAGTGATCTCCTGTCACACCCCAGTTCCCCTGCATATTGTCTATTGGTCAATTGTAATGATCTTAAAATCCTGCTACCATTAATATATGTGCCCTTTAATGTTAGATTCCCCTACCTTAATGTTTTATGTGTCATTCTTAATTGTTACTGTATGTCGTGTTGTACTTGGGGCGGTAGCCACCAAGACAAATTCCTGTAACTTGGCCAATAACTTATTACATTGCACTCGTTCATTGGGAGGGAAAAAACTCTATCCATTCACACAGGGTTTCAAGTCAATCATGATTTTTACACCTCTATAAGATAAACCCTTAGCTTTTTTTGCACTACAAAGCACAAAGTCCATGCTTTGCCACCTTCTCCCTATCGCTCAGGCAGAGGGTTCAGCAAAACATACTCGTAAATCTTTTCTGAAACCCTGTAAGATGGAGTTAGCCCGAGCTTGCTCGGAGAAGGGAGCAGGGCCCCTCCTCCTCTCCTCCCACTTCCTCTCCCACTGCCTCATCCCACTCTCCTTCTCTCACTTCTCTCCAAAACTCAAACCCCCCTCCAACTCTCCCTCCCTTCCCCCCTCTCCCCACTCCCCTCTCCCTCCCCTCAACCCTATTTCCGCACACTACCTCCCCCTATCACCCACCCCCGTGTGTGTGGGGGGTGGTTAGTTTGTGTGCGATGCCGCAGGCCCCCCCCCCCCCCCCCCACGGGTCCCACTTGGTCTAGTACAACTTAAAAGCATGCTTACATGTGTTTGTAGTTGTAGCTTAATTGTTTTCCTGTTATTGGTTGTTACATTTTTGTGCATTTTGATTGCTTTTAATGGATATTTTTACGTTCCCACAGTTGTCTTCAAATAAAGAAAAATGTTGATGGAACTTTGGACGCTCTTCGCAAGTTGAAGAAGGTAAGGTGAAAGTTTTTAAGTTGTTGACAATCTTTTCCTTTTGCGGTTGACAGTTATTTTTCAATGAAATAAGACCATTGTTTCAATACTTCTGCTTAGAGGAAAAGCTTACTGCTAAATACTCTCGTGTATGGTGTTGGCACGGTGGCGCAGCGGTACAGTTGCTGCCGCACAGCACCAGAGACCCGCGTTTAATCCCGACTACGGGTGCTGTCTGTACAGAGTTTGCACGTTCTTCCTCCCACCAAAGACGTGTAGGTTCATGTGGGTGTCGATGTGGGTGTGATGACACAAGTGGGTGATAGACAATAGGTGCAGGAGGAGGCCATTCGGCCCTTCGACCCAGCACCACCATTGAATGTGAACATGGCTGATCATTCCCAATCAGTATCCCGTTCCTGCCTTCTCCCCATATCCCCCGACTCCACTGCAGAGAATTCCACAGCCTCATAACTCTCTGTGTGAAAAAGTGTTTCCCATCTCCATTTTAAATGGCTTACCCCTTATTTTTAAACGGTGGCCCCTGGTTCTGGACTCCCCCAACATCGGGAACATGTTTCCTGCCTCTAGCGTGTCCAAACCCTTAATAATCTTATATGTTTCAATAAGATCCCCTCTCACCCTTCTAAACTCCAGAGTGTACAAGCCCAGCCGCTCCATTCTCTCAGCATATGACAGTCCCACCATCCCGAGAATTAACCTTGTTAACCTACGCTGCACTCCCTCAATAGCAAGAATGTCCTTCCTCAAATTAGGGGACCAAAACTGCACACAATACTCCAGGTGTGGTCTCACTAGGGCTCTGTACAACTGCAGAGTGACCTCTTTGCTCCTTGCTTATAGGATAATTTTAAAGTTGTAAATTGTCCCTAGTGTGTAAGATAGTGCTGGTGTACAGGGTGATGGCTGGTCAGCGCCGACTCGGTGGGCTGAAGGGCCTGTTTCAGCGCTGTATCTCTAAACTACCCAACCTGTATCCCCATAAATTTATATATCTCCATCAGCTCCGCCTGCTCCACTCCAAGGCAGACAAGCAGATTTTGAGATAAAAATCCTTTGCATCAACTAAATTAACTGATCATCGTAATTGATGTAATATCAATGTTACTACATTTTGATTAAAAGCTAATCTGATAGGGAGCACATTTGATTTTGGTTCGAAGAGAACATTTCACACTTACTGCACAAAATTGCTCATAATTAAATTTAGTTCCCTGCTTTGAATTAAAATTTACTGCGAGAAAAATGGTGTTTTGATAATGTACTAACTCCGGAATTATCAGAAAAATTGGAGTCATGCTGCGTGGAAACAGGCCCTTCTGCCCAATTCATCCATGCCGACCGAGATGCCCCATCTAAGCTTAGCCTGGAACACTCAATAGACAATAGACAATAGGTGCAGGAGTAGGCCATTCGGCCCTTCGAGCCAGCACCTCCATTCAATATGATCATGGCTGCTCATCCCCAATCAGTATCCCAATCAATCTTTCCTATCCTTGTACCTGTCCAGGTGTCTATTAAATGCTGTTATAGTATTTGCCTCAACCATCTCCTCTGGCAGCTAGTTCCATACACCCACCAGGGTCTGAAATATTTGCTCTTTTGGCTCCTATTAAATCTAAATCCCCTCTCACCTTAAATTACTGATCTCTAATTCTAGATTACTCTGGGGGGGGGCAGTTAAACTATAGCCCTTCACCCTAATTAGTACCCTCATGACTTTATACACCTCTATAAGATCACCCCTTAGCTTCCTGCATTCCACAAATAAAGTCCTATCCTGCTCAACCTCTCCCTAGAGCTCAGGCCCTCGACTACAGGCAACATCCTTGTAAATCTTTTCTGCACCCTTTCAGCTTGGAATCATAGAGTCATACATCATGGAAACAAGCCCTTCCTAAAAATGTAACACCTCACATTTATCTGTACTAAATTCAATCTTCACTATCTGCAAAACAAAGTAACATTAGCAAATTTGCAGATGACACAAAGCTAGATGGCAGTGTGAACTGTGAGGAGGATGCTATGAGAGTGCAGGGTGACTTGGACAGGTTGGGTGAGTGGCCAGATGTATGGCAGATGCAGTTTAATGAGGATAAATATGAGGTTATCCACTTTGGTAGCAAAAACAGGAAGGCAGATTACTATCTAAATGGTGTCAAGTTGGGAAAAAGGGAAGTACAACAGGATCTGGGGGCCCTTGTTCATCAGTCAATGAAAGTAAGCATGCAGGTACAGCAGACAGTGAAGAAAGCGAATGGCATGTTGGCCTTCATAACAAGAGGAGCAAAGAGGTCCTTCTGCACTTGTACAGGGCCCTAGTGAGACCACACTTGGAGTATTGTGTACAGTTTTGGTCCCCTAATTTGAGGAAGGACATTCTTGCTATTGAGGGAGTGCAGCGTAGGTTTACAAGGTTAATTCCCGGGATGGCGGGACTGTCATATGCTGAGAGAATGGAGCGGCTGGGCTTGTATACTCTGGAATTTAGAAGGATGAGAGGGCATTTATTGAAACATATAAGATTATTAAGGGTTTGGATCTGCTAGAAGCAGGAAACATGTTCCCGATGTTGGGAGAGTCCAGAACCAGGGGCCACAGTTTAAGTGTATGGCTTAAGCCATTTAGAACGGAGACGAGGAAACACTTTTTCTCACAGAGAGTTGTGAGTCTGTGGAATTCTCTACCTCAGAGGGCGGTGGAGGCCGGTTCTCTGGATACTTCCAAGAGAGAGCTAGATAGGGCTCTTAAAGATAGCGGAGTCAGGGGATATAGGGAGAAGGCAGGAACGGGGTACTGATTGGGGATGATCAGCCATGATCACATTGAATGGTGGTGCTGGCTTGAAGGGCCGAATGGCCTCCTCCTGCACCTATAGTCTATTGTCTATCACCCACTTGTGTCATCTGCAACTTATCCATTAATTGAAGATCTTGAAAGTAGCCTAAGATTTCAGATCTTAGGCTACTTAGGCTACATGGAGATGGCCTGTTTCCGTGCTGTAATTGTTATATGGTTATATGGGTATATCTTAGATCAAGATCCTGTTGCAGGGTGAACAAAACTGAACACAGTACGCCGCACGCAGACTCACTGATATCTGTCGCTTTCAGGAATATTTGTCTTGCTGTTTTGTTTCTCAACTTTCCCTGTGTAACACCCAAATGTAATTTAAGGCCACATGACATTCCTTTCCGCGGTAAATATTCTTCCCTTTATGAAGTGGCACATCGTAATGATATACAAGTGGGGCTGGAGCCTGCTTTTGGTGAACTAATGTTGCCTTAGTCCCTGATGGTGCATCTGTGCATCTAGGTTATGTTGTGTAGGAGCATGGAACTGCAGATGCTGCTTTACAACAGAAAACACAGAGTGCTGGATTAACTCAGCAGGTCAGGCAGCATCTGTGGAGAACATGGATAAGTGACGTTTCACAGAGTGCTGGAGTAACTCAGCGGGTCAGGCAGCATCTGTGGAGAACATGGATAGGTGACGTTTCACAGAGTGCTGGAGTAACTCAGCGGGTCAGGCAGCATCTGTGGAGAACATGGATAGGTGACGTTTCACAGAGTGCTGGGAGTAACTCAGCGGGTCAGGCAGCATCTGTGGAGAACATGGATAGGTGACGTTTCACAGAGTGCTGGAGTAACTCAGCGGGTCAGGCAGCATCTGTGGAGAACATGGATAGGTGACGTTTCACAGAGTGCTGGAGTAACTCAGCGGGTCAGGCAGCATCTGTGGAGAACATGGATAGGTGACGTTTCACAGAGTGCTGGAGTAACTCAGCGGGTCAGGCAGCATCTGTGGAGAACATGGATAGGTGACGTTTCACAGAGTGCTGGAGTAACTCAGCGGGTCAGGCAGCATCTGTGGAGAACATGGATAGGTGACGTTTCACAGAGTGCTGGAGTAACTCAGCGGGTCAGGCAGCATCTGTGGAGAACATGGATAGGTGACGTTTCACAGAGTGCTTTTTTGGGTCGGGATCCTTCAGTAGACCGTGGTGTAAACCGGACTCGTTCCCACATCCACGTGTGTTTCTTCAGCACTTGCCTGCACCATCATCTTGTGCCACCTGGTTTCCAGCTACGGTTCCTGACCCAACCAGGAGTTCAGGTCATCGTGGTTTTCCCTCGAGGTCGAGGATGATGGTTTACCTTCTGTTGTTTTTATGGACTCTCAGGTGGCTTATGAGTGCAATCCTGGCTTTGAAAGTTCTCGACATTCAGGACAGGTAATTCCAGACGGCAGATCAGGCTTTGGTTGTTGCTGTCTCTCTTTCCGTTTTCCTCTCTTTTCCTCTAATTCTGCGCATATCTTGGCTTCGAAGGTTGCTGTTCCTTCTTGGATGATGGCTCGCCAGAGTTTCCTGTCCTTGGCATTGGTTTCCCAATTGTCAATGTCGATTGCACATTTCTTCATGCTGGCTTTTAAGGCGTCTTTGGTTCTCTTATTTTGTCTGCCCTTTTTCCGTTTGCCTTCTTTAAGCTGGGAGTAGAAGGTTTGCTTTGGTAGACGCTTGTCTTCCATCTGAACAACATGACCGACCCATCTTAGTTGGTTCTTGATGACGAAGGCTTCGATGTTTTGGCTTCATTCAGCACATTGACGTTGGTTCTTCTGTCTTCCCAACTGATATTGAAGCTGCTTCGAAGACATCTTTGATGGAACTTCTCAAGTGTTTTCAGATGGCGTTGGTATGTTGTCCAGGTTTCTGATGCATACAGGAGCGTTGGAATCACCACTGCCTTATACACTAACATTTTGGTGTCTGTTCGGATGTCACAATTTTGAAAAGACTCTCGTTCGAAGACGTCCAAAAGCTGTTCCAGCACACTTAAGACAATGTTGGATCTCGTCATCAAGGTCGACATTGGAGGAGAGGTGACTTCCAAGGTATGGAAAGTGATCCGCATTTTTCAGGGTTGTTTCACCAAGTTGAATCGACGGTTCCTTCCGATTTGTCTCAGTTGGTGACGATTGGTGGATAACCTGAGTCTTCTTGGAATTGATGGTCAGTCCAAGTTTCGTGTAGGCACTGTTGAAGGCAGTCAGTATCTGTTGCAGATGATTTACTGAGAGAGCTGCAAAACAGGTTCCTATACACCGTCCACCACTTCCTGCAACAGTTCAGTCTGAGGAAGGGTCACGATCTAAAACGTCACCTATCCATGTTCTCCACAGATGCTGCCTGACCCGCTGAGTTATGGTGCAGCAGCATCTGTGGAGCTAAGGAATTAGGCAACGTTTCGGTCCGAAACCCTTCTGGAAATAGGCAACGTTTCGGGCCGAAACCCGGAAGGGTTTCGGCCCGAAACTTTGCCTATTTCCTTAGCTCCATAGATGCTGCTGCACCCGCTGAGTTACTCCAGCACTCTGTGAAACGTCACCTATCCACGTTCTCCACAGATGCTGCCTGACCCGCTGAGTTACTCCAGCACTCTGTGAAACGTCACCTATCCACGTTCTCCACAGATGCTGCCTGACCCGCTGAGTTACTCCAGCACTCTGTGAAACGTCACCTATCCACGTTCTCCACAGATGCTGCCTGACCCGCTGAGTTACTCCAGCACTCTGTGAAACGTCACCTATCCACGTTCTCCACAGATGCTGCCTGACCCGCTGAGTTACTCCAGCACTCTGTGAAACGTCACCTATCCACGTTCTCCACAGATGCTGCCTGACCCGCTGAGTTACTCCAGCACTCTGTGAAACGTCACCTATCCATGTTCTCCACAGATGCTGCCTGACCCGCTGAGTTACTCCAGCACTCTGTGAAACGTCACCTATCCATGTTCTCCACAGATGCTGCCTGACCCGCTGAGTTACTCCAGCACTCTGTGAAACGTCACCTATCCACGTTCTCCACAGATGCTGCCTGACCCGCTGAGTTACTCCAGCACTCTGTGAAACGTCACCTATCCACGTTCTCCACAGATGCTGCCTGACCAGCTGAGTTACTCCAGCACTCTGTGAAACGTCACCTATCCACGTTCTCCACAGATGCTGCCTGACCCGCTGAGTTACTCCAGCACTGTGTGTCTTCCTAGGTTTTAGTTTTAGTGTTTAGAGATACTGCCCTTCGGCCCACCGAGTCCGCACCAACCAGTGATCCCTTGCACACAAGCACTATCCTACACTAGGGACAATTTTACATCCATACAAACCAATTAACCTACAAACCTTGTACGTCTTTGGAGTGTGAGAGGAAACCGAATATCTCGGAGAGAATCCACACGGTCACTGGGAGAACGTACGAACTCCGTACAGACAGCACCCACAGTCGGGATTGATCCCGGGTCTCCGGCACTGTGAGGCAGCAACTCCACCACCATGCCTCCCAAACCTAAGGTTGTGTTGTGCCTTGCTATGTACCGTATCAGTGCAAATGTTGAAATGTTGCTGTTGTACCTGTCTCAACTACGTGTGTTCTCACTGGGACTTTGTTCCCTTCCTCAGGGAAATGAAATCACTCACGTGCAGAATTACGAGCAGCGGAAGCATGCGGAGGAGAGGCGACTGATGGGCATGTCGGAACTGCTTCAAGAACTTGCTCGCAGACTACACAAAGAGCTCCTCAACAAGCAAATTGAAGCAGCAGATAAGTAAGGGAGTGCTGAGCTAACCTGTGTGAGGCTATCTCGCTCAAGATGAATGTTGTGTATTTGGATGCTTGGAACAGATTTAAATAAGGTTGGGACACGGGAGTAAATCTAACAAGCTTCTTTATTCCAGGATGCCATCTTGAGTCTCCCCCGCGCGCATGCGTACTGCACAAGACATCACATATACTAATGATGTATGCTAATTATATCACATACCTAACACTCCTCCCCCTTTAACTTGGAGGCAGGTAACACCATTTCTATTACATACACCGCAATGAAGATAGACACAAAATGCTGGAGTAACTCAGCGGGACAGGCAGCATTTCTGGAGAGAAGGAATGGGTGACGTTTTGGGTCGAGACCCTTCTTCAGACCGACAAGTTTACACTTTTGTGTGAGGGAGATATTTGTGGATGTCATACAGCACGGAAACAGTCCCTTTAGCCCAACTTCCCATGCTGACCAAGATGCCCCATCTACACTGATCCCACTTGCCCGCGTTTGGCCTATAACCCACTAAATGTTTCGTATATCTTTGGTCCTGTGCAATTGCCTTTTAAATGTTTGTTGACAATAGACATTAGGTGCAGGAGTAGGCCATTCGGCCCTTCGAGCCAGCACCGCCATTCAATGTGATCATGGCTGATCATCCACAATCAGTACCCTGTTCCTGCCCTCTCCCCATATCCCCTGACTCCACTATCATTAAGAGCCCTATCTAGCTCTCTCTTGAAAGTATCCAGAGAACCTGCCTCCACCGCCCTCTGAGGCAGAGAATTCCACAGACTCACAACTCCGTGAGAAAAAGTGTTTCCTCGTCTCCGTTCTAAATGGCTTACCCCATTATTCTTAAACTGTGGCCCCTGGTTCTGGACTCCCCCAACATCTGAACTGCTGGTTTACACCGAAAATAAACACAAAATGCAGGAGTAACTCAGTGGGTCAGGCAGCATCTCTGGAGAAAGGGAATAGTTTAGTTTAGTTTATTGTCACTTGGACCGAGGTACAGTGAAAAGGTTTTGTTGCTTGCTAGCCAGTCAGCAGAAAGACAATACATGATTACAATCGAGCCATTTACAGTGTATAGATACATGATAAGGGAAGACGCCAAGAAGCTGGATGCTGCCCTCAACAGCGCCCTGCGGACTGTTTCCGGATGGCTACGAACCACCCCAGTAAACCAACTGGCCGTCCTCGCTGGAATCGCCCCAGCCATCAGACGAGAAGCAGCCACGCTGGCCCTCTCTCGAAAGGCGCAGCCCAGTGAATTCCACCTCCTCCATCAGATCGTCACAGAGACACCACGACGAGTGTGCCTCGAGTCACGGCGCCTCTTTGCCACGCAAGGCCAAGAGCTGCTCTGCACAACACCGGCTGACGCTTCCAAGGCCACCTGGGTCAAGGCGAGATGGAGAGACCAGTGGAAGTCAGCTGAACCATCTAGGCTACACCATTACATTGATGACCCCATGGACGTCCCTGGCCAGGACCTGCCCCAAAAGCAGTGGACAACCCTCACCGCTTGAGGACAGGCGTCAGACGCTATGGAGTAGCGATGAAGAGGTGGGGCCTCGTAGACCAGCGAGCGCCTCCTGCGAGAGTGGGGACCCAACACAGACAGTGGAGCACATCGTCATCAGTTGCCCCAAACACCGGTTGGCCATCGAATGGTGAACGAGGTCTGATTGACCTGGACGATGACACGTTGGCCTGGCTCACCTCAACGGAACTGCAGGTCTAAAAGACATACAACAGAAGAAGAAGGGAATACGTGGTAAAATGCATGATCACAGTGAATGGCGGTACAGGCTCGAAGGGCTGAATGGCCCACTCCTGCACCTATTGTCTATGATAACATTTAGTGCAAAGTAATGCCATCAAAGTCCGATCAAGGATAGTCCAAGAGGTACCCATGAGGTAGATAGTAGGTGACGTTTTGGGTCGAGAGCCTTCTTCAGTGAGAGTCAGGGGAGAGGGAAACTGGAGATATGAAGAGATGCAAAGAACAAATGAATGAAAGGTTTGCAAAAGTACAAATCAAAGCCAGCAATGTGTTTTAGAATGCAGACAAAAATGCTGGAGAAACTCAGCGGGTGAGGCAGCATCTATGGAGCGATGGAAATAGTTTTCCTTCGCTCCATAGATGCTGCCTCACCCGCTGAGTTTCTCCAGCATTTTTGTCTACCTTCGAGTTCCCAGCATCTGCAGTTCCTTCTTGAACAATGTGTTTTAGAATCTGCCTCAACTAACTCCTCTGATACCCATTCTATATACCCACCACCCTCTGTGTGACTATATAGTATCTTACATAGAAACATAGAAAATAGGTGCAGGAGTGGGCCATTCGGCCCTTCGAGCCTGCACCGCCATTCAATATGATCATGGCTGATCATCCAACTCAGTATCCTGTACCTGCCTTCTCTCCATACCCCCTGATCCCTTTAGCCACAAGGGCCACATCTAACTCCCTCTTAAATATAGCCAATGAACTGGCCTCAACTACCTTCTGTGGCAGAGAGTTCCAGAGATTCACCACTCTCTGTGTGAAAAATGTTTTTCTCATCTCGGTCCTAAAGGATTTCCCCTTTATCCTTAAACTGTGACCCCTTGTCCTGGACTTCCCCAACATCGGGAACAATCTTCCTGCATCTAGCCTGTCCAACCCCTTAAGAATTCTGTACGTTTCTATAAGATCCCCCCTCAATCTTCTAAATTCTAGCGAGTACAAGCCGATTGGAAAGGGTGAGATAAATTAAGGGCAGATTTTGTTATCATAAACTGAGGATGTGCTTGGCGTATTGTGTTCAGTTTTGGTCACCCTGCTGTTAGATGTTACTGATCTGGAAAGAGGGCAGAGAAGAATTATGAGGATGTTGCCAGGACTTGAAGGCCTGAGCTACGGGGAGAAGTTGGGCAGGCTAGTACTTTATTCCTTGCAGTGTAGAGGTGATAGGGTGAATGCATAGTTCATTTGCCCAGGGTAGGGGAATCAAGAACCAGAGGACATATGTTTAAGGTAAGAGGAGAAAATTTAATGGGAACCTGAGGGGCAACATTACCACCGCCATTCAATGTGATCATGGCTGATCATCCCCAATCGGTACCCCGTTCCTGCCTTCTCCTCATATCCCCTGACTCCGCTATCTTTAAGGGCCCTATCTCTCTCCCTTGAAAGTATCCAGAGAACCGGCCTCCACCGAGGCAGAGAATTCCACAGACTCACCACTCTCTGTGAGAAAAAGTGTTTCCTCATCTTCGTTCTAAATGGCTTACCTCTTATTCTTAAACTGTGGCCCCTGGTTCTGGACTCCCCCAACATCGGGAACATGTTTCCTGCCTCTAGCGTGTCCAAACGCTTAATAATCTTATATGTTTCAATGAGTTTCCCTCTCATCCTTCTAAACTCCAGAGTGTACAAGCCCAGCCGCTCCATTCTCTCAGCATATGACAGTCCCGCCTTCCCGGGAATTAACCTTGTAAACCTACGCTGCACTCCCTCAATAGCAAGAATGTCCTTCCTCAAATTAGGGGACCAAAACTGCACACAATACTCCAGGTGTAGTCTCACTGGGGCCCTGTACGACTGCAGAAGGACCTCTTTGCTCCTATACTCAACTCCTCTTGTTATGTAGCCAAACATGCCATTCGCTTTCTTCACTGCCTGCTGTACCTGCATGCTTACTTTCATTGACTGATGAACAAGGACCCCCAGATCCCGTTGTACTTCCCCTTATCCCAACTTGACACCATTTAGATAATAATCTGCCTTCCTGTTTTTGCTACCTAGGTGGATAACCTCACATTTATCCACATTAAACTGCGTCTGCCATGCATCTGCCCACTCACCCAACCTGGTGGGTGTATGGACGAGTTGCGAGAGGAGGTAGTTGAGGCCGGTACCATAACAACATTTAAAAGACACTTGGACAGGTGGATGGATGGGAAAGGTTCAGAAGGATGTGGACCAAATATAAGCAGGTTGGATGAACTTAGATGGACAATGTGGGTGGCAGGGGTGAGTTAGGATAAAGGGCCTGTTTCCATGCTGTATGACTCTGAGTCCATGATCTGCAGCTTCGAGCCTGTGGAAATAAGCTGACTCATTTACTTTTGACAGGAACATAAAGAGCAAGGCCGCCGCCGCCGCTGGGAAACAGAGGAAAAAAAGCGATGAAGACGATGAAGATGCAGACGAAGAAGAGGAGGAAGGAAGTGATGAAGATGAAGAATCTGATGGAGAACTCTTTATTACAATAAGCGATTTTCGAGCTCAGGAAAAACATGATCTGAGTGTTAAGGTAAAGTTTCATGTATTACGATACGATAGAACTTTATTTATCCCAGGAGGGAAATTGATCTGCCAACAGTAATAAAACAAAAATATAGGAAAAGGCATTCGACTGTTGGCTGGCTGGGACCGGAATTACGTCAAAGGTCGTATGTGATGCGAGCAGAATTGGGTCATTCGGGCCATCAATTCTACTCCGCCATTCAATCATGGCTGATCCATCTCTCCCTCCTAACTCCATTCTCCTGCCTTCTCCCCTTGACACCCGTACTAATCAAGAACCTATCTATCTCTGCCTTTAAAATATTAATTGACGGCCTCCACAGCCTTCTGCAGCAAAGAATTCCACAGATTCACTGCCCTCTGACTCAAGAAATTCCTCATCATCTCCTTCCTAAAGGAACGTCCTTTATTTTGAGGCTATGACCTCTAGTCCTAGACTCTCCCACTAGTGGAAACATCCTCTCCACATCCACTCTATCTAAACCTTTCACTATTCGGTAAGCTTCAATGAGGTACCCCTTCATCCTTCTAAATTCCCTTGAGTATAGGCCCAATGCCGTCAAACGCTCATCATATGTTATCCTACTTATTACCATTTTTTAGCTTTGAAAAACGCCTCTGTTGCTTTAGCAGTATGTTTGAGATCGTTGTCTTGTTGTCGAATGAACAGCCGGCCAATGAGTTTTGAGGCATTTCTTTGAACTTGAGCAGATAGGATGTGTCTTTACACTTCAGAATTCATTATGCTACTACCATCAGCAGTTGTATCATGAATGAAGATAAGTGTAATTCTTCAGTCTGAAGAAGGGTCTCGACCCAAAGTGTCGCCCATTCGTTTTCTCCAGACATGCTGCCTCACCTGCTGAGTTACTCCAGCATTTTGTGTCTACCTTTGATTTAAACCAGCATCTGCAATTCTTTCTTACACATGTAACCTGGCCATCCTATTTTTGCGGCTAACCAGTGGTTTGCATCTTGCAGTGTAGCCTCTGTATTTCTGTTCATGAAGTCTTCTGCGGACAGTGATCATTGACAAATCCACACCCGATTCCTGAATAGTGTTTCTGTCGGACAAGTGTTTGGGGATTTTTCTTTATTATAGAGAGTATTCGTCTGTCATCAGCTGTGGAGGTCATCCTTGGCCTGCCAGTCCCTTTGCGATTAGTAAGCTCACCAGTGCTCTCTTTCTTCTTAATGATGTTCCAAACAGTTGATTTTTGTAAGCTTATCGTTTGGCTGATGTCTCTAACAGTTTTATTCTTCTTTCTCAGTCTCATAATGGCTTCTTTGACTTTCATTGGCACAACTTTGGTCCTCATGTTGATCTTCTTTTTTTGTGTCCATCATCTATGTTTCAAATGTTCGGCCAGGCTCTTGCACAGTGGACAGCCTTCTCGTTTGTCACTGCTAGATCTTCCAGGCAGCATTGTTCACCAAGAAGTGGGCATCTTAGTAGGTGTGCTTGATCCGATGACTCCAACCCTGCGCGGCTCGTAATAACGCCGGACAAATGCCCCTTCTGGCCAGAGCTCCGGATTGTACATTTCGCCAACCTCATTGCATTCCGCAGATACTTTAAATGAAATGTATCTACTGTGTACAGTGTCAATCTTTTGACAGGTAACCTCACGGCCAAGTTTTTCATTAAGATAGACAGATAAAGTTCTGACGTCTAGATCCGTTGAAAACTTGGAGACAAAAACACTTTTATTGTTGATAAACAGCAATAAAAGTTTCCAAAAGTGATGGAAAGACTGGAAGAAAGACCAGGTGCTGAGAGCTCTCTTATACCTGCATTAAGGAGGCATTTAAACACACCTGAGCAATTACAAACGCCTGTGAAACCATGTGTCCCAAACATTATGGTGCCCTGAAATGGGGGGGACTATGTATAAACACAGCTGTAATTTCTACATGGTGAAACCAAAATGTATAAAGATGGCCTTTATTAAAATCTGACAATGTGCACTTAACCACATGTATCTCCCCTATTATCTGAAAAATAGAAATGCATTTCCCATTTAATATTTGCTATTGAATATAGATAATAGACAATAGACTATAGGTGCAGGAGTAGGACATTCGGCCCTTTCGAGCCAGCACCGCCATTCAACGTGTTCATGGCTGATCATCCCCAATCAGTACCCCGTTCCTGCCTTCTCCCCATATTCACTGACTCCGCTATCTTTAAGAGCCCTGTGAGTGAGAAGTTCATTGTTCGGGTGCCAGTTATATGACAATTAAAACACTCTTGACTCCTCAGTATAGAATGTTAAAGGGAGATTTGAGAATGATGAAAACCTTGAAGTATTTTGATCAATAAAGCAAAGCTTGATCAAAGATTGTTAAGGGTTTGGACACGCTAGAGGCAGGAAACATGTTCCCGATGTTGGGGGAGTCCAGAACCAGGGGCCACAGTTTAAGAATAAGGAGTAAGCCATTTAGAACGGAGACGAGGAAACACTTTTTCTCACAGCGAGTTGTGAGTCTGTGGAATTCTCTGCCTCAGAGGGCGGTGGAGGCAGATTCTCTGGATGCTTTCAAGAGAGAGCTAGATAGGGCTCTTAAAGATAACGGAGTCAGAGGATATGGGGAGAAGGCAGGAACGGGGTATAGATTGGGGATGATCAGCCATGATCACATTGAATGGCGGTGCTGGCTGGAAGGGCCGAATGGCCTACTCCTGCACCTATTGTCTGTTGTCTAAATGGGCTCCGTACTGGTGATGGGGAGTCACTGGGTCGTTTCCTCCTCCAGCACTTCATTTCCACGCCAGAGCTTAATGGAGTTCCCTCTGTCCCAGAGGAGACGTCATTTGCAGATCCCTGAAGGAAGTTTAATGGAACGAAAATAATGCCTCCGCTGTTTAAAATAATTGCTTGTCACACAGCTTAATTACAATATTGATTTGTTCTGATGTTGCAGAAAGGTGAAGTTATTACAATTGTTAATCAAAATCCTGATGGATGGTGGCTTGCCAAAAATGCTGAAGGAAAGGAAGGTCTTGTCCCAAAGACTTATTTACAGGTCAGATTTTTATAGTTTATTTTGTATAGTGTTATCGTCACTGTTGCCATCTCAGTCCCCTAATTCTTGATTCTATTTCCAATGTCCTGGATCTCAGTTCAGTTTAGTTTATTGTCACGTGTACCGAGGTACAGTGAAAAGCTTTTGTTGCGTGCTAACCAGACAGCAGAAAGACAATACATGATTACAATCGATCTGTTCACAGTGTATAAATGTTGCTGTCTTGTCAGCCTCCCTTCGGTCGTGGCTGACCAAAGAAACATAGAAACATAGATAATAGGTGCAGGAGTAGGCCATTCGGCCCTTCGAGCCAGCACTGCCATTCAATATGATCATGGCTGATCATCCAACTCGGAATCCTGCACTTGCCTTCTCTCCACACCCCCTGATCCCTTTAGCCACAAGGGCCACATCTAACTCCCTCTTAAATATAACCATGGGTGTCTCCAGGTTGCTATTCCCTATATGGAGGACGCCTGTACGTGACTTTGTTTAACGTGGGGAGACTGGTGCACAGACAGCCACCCCACGGTCCTTGACAGATCTGGGTCAGGATCCAGTGGCATGGAGTCCAAGACGACCGGAGACCCTTTTCTGCTGCAGCCTTCATCCGCCTTCCCAGCCGTTGTGACGCTCCACTAAGGTCAGCCATCGTCCTCCGCCTGTTCCACCGTTGAGGTCTTGGTTGGATTGCTCTTTGTCAGAGACCTCCCCCTCGACCTTACCGCCATGGGTGGCCCTACCAGGAGCATAGCTCCAGACGGCATCGCTCTCAGGATCTCAGGTCCACACAAGCTTCTCCACCACGACAAGGTGACGATCCACGGAGAAGCCTACTCCGCCATTCAATCATGGCTGGTCTATCTCTCCCTCCTAACCCCATTCTCCTGTCTTCTCCCCATAACCCCTAAATCCCGTACTAATCAATGGGACAGTTTGTTCCCAGCTGTTATCAGGCAACTGAACAGTCCTTTCACCAACTAGAGTGTGGTCCTGATCTCCACATTCGGAGACCTTTAAACTATCTTTTATGCAAATGTTATCAGACTTTATCTTGCTCCAAATGTTTAAGAAATAACTGCAGATGTTGGAAAAATCGAAGGTGGACAGAAATGTTGGAGAAACTCAGCGGGTGAGGCAGCATCTATGGAGCGAAGGAATAGGTGACGTTTGGGGTCGAGACCCTTGTTCAGACTGATGTGGGGGTGGGGCGGGATTGTCACGTGTACCGAGGTACAGTGAAAAGCATTTGTTGTGCTTTTACTGAACCTGTGTACATGTGACAATAATAAACTGACACACTACTAGCTATCGGGAGAGGATGCACAGACTTGTGTTGTTCTCTCTGGAATGTCGGAGGTTGTGGGGGGGGGGCTGATAGAAGTATATAAAATTATGAGAGGTATAGATAGACAGTCAGAACCTTGTTCATACGAAGGAAAAAAATCAATTTTGAACAGAGACGAGGAAACACTTTTCACACAGAGAGTTGTGAGTCTGTGGAATTCTCTGCCTCAGAGGGCGGTGGAGGCCGATTCTCTGGATACTTTCAAGAGAGAGCTAGATAGGGCTCTTAAATATAGCGGTGTCAGGGGATATGGGGAGAAGGGGGTACTGATTGTGGATGGTCAGCCATGATCACATTGAATGGCGGTGCTGGCTCGAAGGGCTGAATGGCCTCCTCCTGCACCTATTGTCTGTTGTCTATTGTCTCTCATAATTTTACATTCTACTATGCACAATGCACAAACATGAATCATTTTAAAATGATATATAAAAAAATAATTCTCAAGGGGTACAGGGATGGAGGGGATGGTTGACAAGTGGGGGTTAGTGTTTATCTATTGCTTTACTATTGTTTACTTATGTTTGGGTACTTCAGTTATGAAGTTTGTATGTACATAATAGTTGTATGTATATATATGTCTGTAGGTATTATGGGAAATTGCCTAGGGTAGTATTATTATTAGTAATGAATTGATTTTTAAATATGGTAGAAGTGTTGGGGAAAAGGGGTGAGATTTAATAAGTTATTCTTCTTCTCACTCCTTTTCGAGCTTGTACAGACACAGAGTTGGACATTGGAACTTTGATTTTGTTCTTCTCATTGCTTTGTAAATATTGATTGTAATGTCCAATTGTTTGATAATCTCGATTTTGTTAATATTAATGTCGTTAATGTCTTTACTTGTTCGGAATAAATAAATAAATAAATAAATAGATAAATAAATAAATAAATAAATAAATAGATAGATAAATAGATAAATAAATAAATAGATAAATAAATAAATAAGGTTAGCAGACAAGCTTCTAGCACCTTGCCTATTAATTTTGCTTGATGCATTTGTGTTCTGTTAATAAAACTTTTTAAATATGATTCCATTGCTAATAGTTGACTACATTCTAAATTAAGTTGTACTGGCCCAAATGTAAATTTAACACATGCGAACATAAACTGCATTCCTGCTCTCTCAACTACAGGTGTACAGTCAGCAGATTCCAGAGGCATCAAATATTAATAAAGATGAGGAGGAGGAGGAGGAGGAGGATGCTGATGAAAGCGAGGAGGAAGATGAGGAGGAGGAGGAGGAGGATGACGAGGAAGATGAGGATGACGAGGAACCAAAAACAAAATCGAATAAGCTAAAAGTACCAGAGATGCAGAGGTATTCCATTCCCTGGCTTGATAGTTCATTTCCTTGGTTTAAACAGCTGCCACTGGCGAAACGTAGGACACAAAATGCTGGACTAACTCACCAGACCAGCAACGTCCTTCCTTCCCTCCCTCCCTCCCTCCAACAGGGCATTCGGAACTGACCTCCATCAGTCAGGGTATCGAGTATAGAATGTGTAGGCAGATGCTGGCTAAATAGTAAATAGACAAAAAATGCTGGAGTAACTCAGCGGGTCAGGCAGCATCTGTGGAGAACATGGATAGGTGACGTTTCACAGAGTGCTGGAGCAACTCAGCGGGTCAGGCAGCATCTGTGGAGAACATGGATAGGTGACGTTTCACAGAGTGCTGGAGTAACTCAGCGGGTCAGGCAGCATCTGTGGAGAACATGGATAGGTGACTTTTCAGGGTGGGACCCACTTCCAACTAGAGTCTGAATAAGAGTCTGAAGAAGAACTCTTCGAGGGGCGGGCCTGGCTGGCTCGCCCGCTGTGGAACCGGGACCCCCCCCCCCCCCTTAAGTGGGAGCCGTGTCCCAGGCTCGTCTGCTGCTCGTTCCCGAGGACCTGGAACTGGAGAGGAGGGAAGAGGGAGATGCCAACGGCGGTGGACGCTGGGCAAAGAGCCGGTGAGAACACCAGGGGGTCTTACCTTGAGAACCCTCAAGGTGGGCTGCGTGAGGCACCCCCTGTACATGAAGGCTGAAGGTGGGCGGGTTCACTGGATGATCCGGACGGAGGCGACGGATGCAATGGGCCTTGACGGCCAAATGCAGCTGGGACTGTGAAATGGCTCCAAAACCTGGCGACTCTTGCATATAGACTCAGTGGGCTATTTCTATGTGTTATGTACGTAATCAGAGGTTGTATTTATGGCAATAATCTTACTGATCTGGATGCCAAAAAGTGAATTTCACTGCAGCTTGATGAGAATAAAGAAGCATTGAATAATTCCCGATGTTGGGGGTCCAGAACCAGGGTCACAGTTTAAGAATAAGGGGTAAACCATTTAGAACAGAGGTGATGAAACACTTTTTCACACAGAGAGCTGTGAGTGTGGAATTCTCTGCCTCAGAGGGCGGTGGAGGCAGGTTAACCATATAACCATATAACAATGACAGCACGGAAACAGGCCATATCAGCCCTTCTAGTCCATGCCGAACATTTATTCTCACCTAGTCCCATCTACCTGCACTCAGACCATAACCCTCCATTCCTTTCCCGTCCATATACCTATCCAATTTATTTTTAAATGATAAAATCGAACCTGCCTCCACCACTTCCACTGGAAGCTCATTCCACACAGCTACCACTCTCTGAGTAAAGAAGTTCCCCCTCATGTTACCTCTAAACCTCTATCCCTTAATTCTCAAATCATGTCCTCTTGTTTGAATCTTCCCTACTCTCAATGGAAAAAGCTTATCCACGTCAACTCTGTCTATCCCTCTCATCATTTTAAAGACCTCTATCAAGTCCCCCCTTAACCTTCTGCGCTCCAAAGAATAAAGACCTAACTTGTTTATCCAGATGCTTATATATATTATCTCTAAGTATCCTTTCCATTAATTTTCCCACCACTGACGTCAAACTAACAGGTCTATAATTGCTAGGTTTACTCTTAGAACCCTTTTTAAACAATGGAACAACATGCGCAGTACGCCAATCCTCCGGCACTATTCCCGTTTCTAATGACATTTGAAATATTTCTGTCATAGCCCCTGCTATTTCTACACTAACTTCCCTCAATGTCCTAGGGAATATCCTGTCAGGACCTGGAGACTTATCTTTTGATATTTTTCAAAAGTGTCAATACTTCCTCTTCTTTGAATCTCATAGTTTCCATAGCTACTCTACTTGTTTCCCTTACCTCACATAATTCAATATCCTTCTCCTTGGTGAATACCAAAGAAAAAAAAAAGTTCAATATCTCCCCCATCTCTCTTGGCTCTACAGATAGCTGTCCACTCTGACTCTCTAATGGACCAATTTTATCCCTCGTTATCCTTTTGCTATTAATATTGCTGTAGAAACCCTTTGGATTTACTTTCACCTTACTTGCCAAAGCAACCTCATATCTTCTTTTAGCTTTTCTAATTTCTTTCTTAAGATTCTTTTTACATTCTTTATACTCCTCAAGCACCTCATTTACTCCATGCCGCCTATAATTATTGTAGATCTCACTCTTTTTCCGAACCAAGTGTCCAATTTCCCTTGAAAACCATGGCTCTTTCCAATTTTTACTATTTCCTTTCAACCGAACAGGGACATAAAGATTCTGTACTCTTAAAATTTCCCCTTTAAATGTCCTCCATTTCTCTTCTACATCCTTCCCATAAAACAAAATGTACCAATTCACTCCTTTTAAATCCTTTCACATCTCCTCAAAGTTAGCCTTTCTCCAATCAAAAATCTCAACCCTTGGTCCAGTTCTGACCTCCATAATTATATTGAAACTAATGGAATTGTGATCACTGGTCCCGAACTGTTCCCCAACGCAAACCTCCGCCACCTGACCCGTCTCATTTCCTAACAGGAGGTCCAGCACTGCCCCTTCTCTAGTAGGTACCTCTATGTATTGCTGCAAAAAACTATCCTGCACACATTTTACAAACTCCAAACCATCCAGCCCTTTTACAGAATGTGTTTCCCAGTCTATGTGTGGAAAATTGAAATCTCCCACAATCACAACCTTGTGCTTACTACTAATATCTGCTATCTCCTTACATATTTGCTCTTACAATTCTCGCTCCCCATTAGGCGGTCTATAATACACCCCTATAAGTGTTACTACACCTTTCCCACTTTTTAGTTCCACCCAAATAGCCTCCCTAGACGAGCCCTCTAATCTATCCTGCTAAAGCACTGCTGTAATATCTTCCCTGACAAGCAATGCATCACCTCCACCTCTTGCCCCTCCAATTCTATCACACCTGAAGCAACGAAATCCTGGAATATTTAGTTTCCAATCTCTGCCACAACATCATACTTCCAGGTGTCTATCCAGACTCTAAGCTCATCCACCTTTCTTACAATGCTCCTAGCATTAAAATATGCACATTTAAGAAACCCACCCGCTCTTATTCTCTGTTTATTATCTTTTTCTGCTTTCTCCCCTACATGTTGGGTCTGAGTGCTTCCCTTCTCTGCCTCCTGCCTCACACACTGTCTACTAGCTTTCTCTATTTGAGTATCCAGGTTCTCTGGAAACTTTCAAGAGAGAGCTAGACAGGGCTCTTAAAGATAGCAGAGTCATGGGATATGGGGAGAAGGCAGGAACGGGGTACTGATTGTCGATGATCAGCCATGATCACATTGAATGGTTATGCTGGCTCGAAGGGCCGAATGGCCTACTCCTGCACCTATTGTCTATTGTCTATTGGCTACGAATTAATTCATTGAAAGAGATTTTGTACACCATTGGATAGAGGACGGTTTGCTGAACACTGCAGTCCCCACCCAGCTTCAGAGCTGCTTGAGAACAATGGGATGTAATTCCATGTCTCCCATCAACTACCGTTGTGGTTTATGTGAATGCGCCACCAATTAATGGTAATTTATGTTTTATTCTGTTGCTTCAAGGCTTTCTTGTACTTTCAGGAATTATCCTGACAGTTGCATTTTTGCAAATGCACTTAAAATTGCGAAGGAAATGGTTGTTTTCTTGCTGATTCCTATTCCATTAGCTCATGTTATTCTAACAATACAGTGGCTGAGAGCGCATCAACTACTGCATGAAGTGGCTAAACAATGTCTGGAACAGAAATATTCAACACTGATTTCATCATTTCATCTCCACGGGTGGCAGATGTAGTATAGCAATTCTAAATGATGTTGAGTTTATCGATGGAATAACCAAAAATAACATCTTATGCATACTGTCCGTTTAAATGTTGCCTGGATGTTTTACTGATTGGAGGCATGTCACCAGTGGTGTGCCATAGGAGTCAGCGTTTAGTTTAGACTAGAGATACAGCACGGAAACAGGCCCTTTGGCCCATCGAGTCCATGCTGACCAGCGATCATCTGAACAAGAACGGGGTACTGATTGTGGATGATCAGCCTTGATCACATTGAATGGCGGTGCTGGCTCGAAGGGCCAAATGGCCTACTCCTGCACCTATTGTCTATTGTCTATTGTCTAACACCAGCACTATCCTACGCATTAGGGACAATTTGCAGAAGTCAATTAACCTACAACCCTGCACGTCTTTGAAATGTGGGAGGAAACAGGATCACTTGGAGAAAACCTATGCAGTCACATGGAGAATGTGAATCCCATGTGGTTACATAAAAAGGCAGCAACTCCACTGCATGCCACTCTGCTGCCCCCTGGTGCTAGACCCACTGTTGTTATAGACATTAACAATTTGGATGGCAATGGTATTGTTTAGCAAATGACACCAAAATTGGGGCATTGTGGACGGTGAGGAACGATATCTATTTGCAACGAAATCCAGATCTGTTGGGATTGTGGGCCAAGGAGAATGGCAAATGGAATTTAACTCTGACAAGTGCCATGTGTTTACTTTGGTGTGTCAAACTAGTGAGGGACTTAAAGGGCCTGTCCCACTTGCATGCGATTGCATGCGTTTGGCGCGACCAAACGGAAGCGGAGTTCATGCGAAGTTCGCGCTAAGTACGCGCTAAGTTCGCGCGTGACGTCATTTGCGTCATACTCACCAATCAGCTGGGCAGGAGGCGGGCCGACTGAATTTGGGCGTCGAACGGCATCGGGCGGTGACGGCATCACGCAACGCCACGCCGGGCGGTAACGTCATCGCGCAACGCCACGCGCTAGGCGTACGCCGTCGAGACGCTAGGCGTACGCCGTCAAGACGCTGCGTACAACCGCAATGCGCCTGCGTGCCGACAGTCCGTTGGCGAACGAAGATTCTCCGACAGTTTTTCGGAGCCCTGCGCGATGTCGGGACCAGCCCCGCACAACTCCGCGTTTCTAAGTGGGACCGGACCCGCGCGGCCATGCGGTGCCCGTACGCCTCAAGTGACCACGTTTGGTCGCGTCAAATGCATGCAATCGCATGCAAGTGGGACAGGCCCTTTACACAGTCAATGGTGGAGAGTGTTGCTGAACAGAGAGGTGTGGAAGTACAGGAGCACGGTGCCCTGAACGTGGTGAGTCAGGTGGACAGGGGGGGTGAAGAAGGAGTCTGTCACGCTTGCCTTCATTGGGAAGGGTGTTGAGTACAAACTTTGGGACATCGTGATGCAGCTGTACAAGTTGTTGGTGAGACCACACTTGGAGCACTGTGTGCTGTTCTGGTCACACAGCTACAGGAGGGATGTCATGAAGGTGAAAGGGTGTAGAAGGGATTCACCAGGATGTTACCTGGGCTTGTGGGCTTGAGCTACAGGGAGAGGTTGGATAGGCTGGGACTGTGGAGCGTAGGAGGCTGAGGGGTGACCTTATTGAGGTGTACAGGATCATGAGGGGCGCGGATAAAGTGAACGCTCATAGTCTTTATCCCATGGTAGAGGATTCTAAAACTAGAGATTTGATAGACCTTTGGGCCAACTTGTTCACTCAGAGGCTAGTCCATATCTGGAATGAGCTGCCAGAGGAAGCTTATAGAAATGGATACAAATTTGACTTTTAAAGGACATTTTGACAGATATATTTAAGAAAGAACTGCAGGTGCTGGAAAAATCGAAGGTAGACAAAATTGCTGGAGAAACTCAGCGGGCGAGGCAGCATCTATGGAGCGAAGGAATAGGCGACGTTTCGGGTCGAGACCTGAAATTTCTCCAGCAATTTTGTCTACCTTTTGACAGATATCTATATAACTAAAAGTCTCATCTTGACCACTTCCTGTCTGCGCTGTATATTGATTTTAGAAAAAAACACTACCATATATCGCTATGATTTTTGGCCATCTCACTCGCAGTACTCCTCCGCTGAGGCAGCCCCGAGATCTTAAGATCAGCTGATTGGTCCTCTCGCCTGTCAATCACCACAATGAAGGTAACACCCCTACCGGGGAGGGGGGGAGGGGGGCAGGACTATAAAACCCCGGATGCCTGGACGTGAATCAGTCACTCTGGACGATCGCGAGGGAGAGTCCACAACTGTGATTCTAAGCTGTGAATCAACTAACTGTGAGTCTGCAATGTACTTGCAATAAATGATTTGATAGCCCTTAATGACAATGCAATGAGTTGTTTGGCAATTTGGTGTCTTGCACTCTGCTTGAAATGCTATGAAATTGAATTTGGTGGCCTGCCTGCACTCTGCTTGAAATGCTATGAAACTGAATTTGGTGGCCTGCACCCTGCTTGAAATGCTATGAAACTGAATTTGGTGGCCTGCACTCCGCTTGAAATGCTATGAAACTGAATTTGGTGGCCTGCACTGCTTGAAATGCTATGATACTGAATTTGGTGGACTACACTCTGCTTGATATGCTATGAAACTGAATTTGGTGGCCTGCACTCGGCTTGAAATGCTATGAAACTGAATTTGGTGGCCTGCACCCTGCTTGAAATGCTATGACACTGAATTTGGTGGCCTGCACTCCGCTTGAAATGCTATGAAACTGAATTTGGTGGCCTGCACTGCTTGAAATGCTATGATACTGAATTTGGTGGACTGCACTCTGCTTGATATGCTATGAAACTGAATTTGGTGGCCTGCACTCTGCTTGAAATGCTATTTAACTGAATTTGGTGGCCTGCACTCTGCTTGTATTGCTATGAAATTGAATTTGGTGGCTTGCACTCTGCTTGAAATAGAATTTCAAGGAATAGCCTTGAGTGAACTACCAATCCACCAGCCCTGAATGACTGATCTGCCAGCCCACCAGCCAAGAGTGACTGAGCTGCCAGCGCACCAGTCCTGAGTGACTGAGCTGCCAGCCCACCAGGCCTAAGTGACTGAACTGCCAGCGCACTAGTCCTGAGTGACTGAACTGCCAGCGCACCAGTCCTGAGTGACTGAGCTGCCAGCCCACCAGGCCTGAGTGACTGAGCTGCCAGCCCACCAGGCCTGAGTTACTGAACTGCCAGCCCACCAGGCCTGAGTGACTGAGCTGCCAGCCCACCAGGCCTGAGTTACTGAGCTGTCAGCCCAAGAATCCATTCAGCCCACAATGTTCATAATAGCCCTTGAAATCAGTACCTTCGGCCCACAACACCTATACTAGCGGGATATAGCCAGGCAGAGTTGGGGTTGGCATCATGTTTGATGAGAAACATTGTGGGCTGAAGGGCCTGTTCTTATGCTGTACTGTTTCATGTTCTATTGATTTAAGCTAAAGTCAATTTTATTTGTCACATGCACCTGAAGGTGCAGTGAAATGAATTTGCCAGCAGCGATACACTTAAAAAGAACACACAATACACAATAAGATTTAACACAAGCATCCACCACAGCATTCTTCACTGTGGTGGAAGGCAACAAAGTCCAGTCAGTCCTCTTCCTTTGTTCATCCGTGGTCGGGGCCATAGACCCTCCGTAGTCGCCGCTACGGACGGCCCGATGTACAGGCCCTCTGGTCGGGATGATCCAAACTCCGACGTCGGGACGGTCAAACACACTCTGTGGCTCGTAGTGCCTGAATTAGCCACTTTCTTACCAGAGACCGCGGCTTCAGGATGTTCAGGGATGTTTGCGCAGAATTATCTGTCACCAGCTGTTTAAGCTTTTAATTCCACTGAATGCGTGCATCATATGACCAACGCTTGTGCTGCTGAGACTGCTTTACTGCTGAGAACCAAAGGTAAATGTATTAACCTGAGGTCTTAGCTTGTAACAAAGAGAGTGCCATTGACTTGTTGAAGCGTTCAGTGTGTCCTTGAACATCATTCT
This sequence comes from Amblyraja radiata, assembly GCF_010909765.2. Lineage (NCBI taxonomy): Eukaryota > Metazoa > Chordata > Chondrichthyes > Rajiformes > Rajidae > Amblyraja > Amblyraja radiata. Next base: position 113,748,814 of record NC_045960.1, on the reverse strand, counting down.
CCTTTACCTGCAGTCTTCATTACACATGAGGAATTTAAATGGACGTTTAAATTCCTTATGTGAATTGGTTATGTGAAATTCCTTATGTGACAGTTTCTTTGCCTGTCATGACAAATGATGCAGGCACAAGAAATTGCAGGTGCTGGAATCGTGAGCAAAAAGTGGGTCGGTGGGGGAGCTGCGAGTCGGCTGCCCTGCCAGCAGCGTGTTTGTTATTTAGTGTGTCCAAGTGTTTGTTTTGGTGTCTCTTGGTGTGTCTTGTGTGGTGGGGCAGGGAAAGGAGGGAACTGCTTTCGGTCGCCTCCTCCACGGCGAGGTCACTTTTTCCATGTCGCCTCCCATGCGGCATAACACCATGGATTGGAGCGGCCTGTCCTGGAGTCGGGCCTGGAGCATCGGCAGCAGACGCAGTGTGGACTTTCCATCGTGGAGTCGCCAGAGGGGAGTGCTCCAATCGCTGGTCTGGTGACGTTGACATCATGGGGCTGTGGTCTGTGGGGCTTCTAGCCGCGGGCTAGAACTTACCATCTGGAGTCTGGGATCCCTCGCCGGGGATCGCCGGAGATGAGCTCCGACACCGGCCTGCGGCCTACAACATCCTGAAGCCACGGTCTCCGGTAGGAAAGTGGCAATTCTGGACCTCCAAATCGCGGAGTGTGTTGGACCGTCTCAACGTCGGAGTTTGGATCATCCTGACGAGAGGGCCTGTACATCGGGCTGTCTGTAGCGGCGACTACGGAGGGTCTATGGCCCCGACCACGGATGAACAAGGTGGAGGACTGACTGGACTTTGTTGCCTTCCACCACAGTGAAGAATGCTGTGGTGGATGTTTGTGTTAAATCTTATTGTGTATTGTGTGTTCTTTTTAATTGTATCGCTGCTGGCAAATTCATTTCACTGCACCTTCGGGTGCATGTGACCAATAAATTTGACTTTGAATTTGAACACAGAGTGCTGGAAGAACTCAGCGGGTCAGGCAACATCTGTGGAGGGAATGGATTAATTATGTTTTGGGTCGGGACCCTTCTTTGGTGGGGGTGAGAAAGCTGGAAAGTCTCTGGAAAGACATAGGAAGTCTCTTGACATAAGGAGGTTTCAAACAATCAAAATATTATTAGAAACATAGAAAATAGGTGCAGGAGTAGGCCATTCGGCCCTTCGAGCCTGCACCGCCATTCAATATAATCATGGCTGATCATCCAACTCAGTATCCTGCACCTGCCTTCTCTCCATATCCCCTGATCCCTTTAGCCACAAGGGCCACATCTAACTCCCTCTTAAATATAGCCAATGAACTGGCCTCAACTACCTTCTGTGGCAGAGAATTCCAGAGATTCACCACTCTCTGTGTGAAAAAATGTTTTCTCATCTCGGTCCTAAAAGATTTCCCCTTTATCCTTAAACTGTGACCCCTTGTTCTGGACTTCCCCAACATCGGGAACAATCTTCCTGCATCTAGCCTGTCCAATCCCTTAAGAATTTTGTAAGTTTCTATAAGATCCCCCCCTCAATCTTCTAAATTCTAGCGTGTACAAACCGAGTCTATCCAGTCTTTCTTCATATGAAAGTCGTGCCATCCCAGGAATCAGTCTGGTGAACCTTCTCTGTACTCCCTCTATGGCAAGAATGTATTTCCTCAGATTAGGAGACCAAAACTGTACGCAATACTCCAGGTGTGGTCTCACCAAGACCCTGTACAACTGCAGTAGAACCTCCCTGCTCCTATACTCAAATCCTTTTGCTATGAAAGCTAACATACCATTCGCTTTCTTCACTGCCTGCTGCACCTGCATGCCCACTTTCAATGACTGGTGTACCATGACACCCAGGTCTCGCTGCATCTCCCCTTTTCCTAGTCGGCCACCATTTAGATAATAGTCTGCTTTCCTGTTTTTGCCTGTGGAGGGAATGGATTAATTATGTTTTGGGTCGGGCCCTTCTTTGGTGGGGGTGAGAAAGCTGGAAAACAGAGGAGGGGGGTCATTTAGCTGACTAGGCATTGAGACATAGGAAGTCTCTTGACATAAGGAGGTTTCAAACAATCAAAATATTATTGACAAATAAACACAACCCTTTATTTTAAACTGCAGATAGTTTTGAATATCAAAATAGAAACATAGGTTCTATGGTTCAGAAAATCAGGTTGAACACCTTCTAATTAAGTTGAATATCTAGTAATTAAATTGCTCAACATATGGTTTTAAGTGGCGTGGGATTACATTGCAGCATAAGCATCAATTAGAGAACTATATAGGCATTTGACAGCTCATCTCAAATGGATACACTATCGTGCACATGGGAGTTATGGTACAGTGAAAAGCTTTTGATGTATGCTCACCAGACAGCGGAAAGGCAATCCTTCGTTACAATCGAACCATCCACAGTATACAAACACATTTGGGTTTCTCCCCTCTCCCATCAGGCAAAAGGTATAGAAGTGTCAAAACGCACACCTCCAGATGCCGGGACAGTTTCTTCCCAGCTGTTATCGGACAACTGAACCATCCTACCACAACTGGAGAGTCCTGAGCTACGATGTACCTCGTTGGAGATCCTTGGACTTTACTGGATTTTATCTTGCACTTAAACAGCATTTAAAAGGCATTTAAAAAAGCTACATGGACAGGAAAGGGCCAATGCAGGCAGATGGGATGATGTTATCTGGGGCATCTTAGGCAGGATTGTGGATGATCAGCCATGATCACATTGAATGGCGGTGCTGGCTCGAAGGGCCGAATGGCCTACATCCTGCACCTATTTTCAATTGTGACCGTGTGCGTTTTCTCTGAGATCTTCGGTTTCCTCCCACACTCCAAAGACGCACACGTTTGTAGGTTAATTGGCTTGGTATAAATGTAAATTGTCCCTAGTCTGTGTAGGATAGTGTTAGTGTACGGGTGATCGCTGGTTGGTGCGGATTCGGTGGGCTGAAGGGTCTGTTTCTGCGCTGTATCTCTAAATTAAACTAAACTGCAGCACAGGAGCAGGCCCTGTGGCCCGCGGTGTCTGCGGCCTTACATGGTGCTGAGTTAAAACTAATCACCTCTGCTTGAATGTGATCCATATGTCACTGTATATCATGTTGTCACTTGCGAGCGGAGCACCAAGGCAAATTCCTTGTATGTGAACACTTGGCCGATATTCATTCATATTCCTCCCATTCCTGCATATCTGCATAACTTTTTAAAAGCCTCTTACAAGCCCCTATCATATTAATCTTCCAAGTTTTCTTTTAGGGTCCTCACCTTGCACAGTAGATTTCCGTCTGCTTATAGCAAGGGTTCCCAACCAGGGGTAAATTTACCTCCAGGGGGTAAATTTCGCCTACCCAGGGGGTAAATTTGTTGCTTTCAGCCATGATCATATTGAATGGCGGTGCAGGCTCGAAGGGCCGAATGGCCTACTCCTGCACCTAATTTCTATGTTTCTATGTTTCTATGTTTCTGGATTTGTAGATATATTTTCTAATTGACTGACTGTGTTTGGTTCTGGTATCCTGGTATCTGTTCATCATTAGGTGTTCATAAATAAGTGAAATCACATTGTTATGTGGTATTAAAGTTGTCAGGGGTAAACGGGACAAATAAGGCTGGGAACCCCTGGCTTATAGGAAATGTTTAAGAAGGGACTGCAGATGCTGGAAAAATCAAAGATAGACAAAAATGGTGGAGACTCAGCGGGTGAGGCGTCTCGACCCGAAACGTCGCCTATTCTTTCGCTCCTTAGATGTTGCCTCACCCGCTGAGTTTCTCCAACATTTTTGTCCATCCTGGCTTATAGGATGTGTGTTGTAAAACTAATGAGCACATGTTATTTCCACAGTGAAGAATCAAGAGCACACAAACTCTCTGCCAAAAAGGTTGTTTCAGAGGTAAGCAGATTTTACAATTTATTTTACATGTTTTTAAAGATGTGTGGGTAAACCTCGGTATGAATGCAGTGAAAAAAACCCCACAAACTGCTGGAGGAATTCAACATGTCAGGCATCATCTGTAGACTTATCCCTTTGTCCCCACAGATGTTGAATGACTCGCTGAGTTCCTCCAGCAATTTGTTTTCTGCTCTAGATTAAAGTATCTACAATCTCTTGGGTTTATAAGTTCCAGGAGCAAAATTAGGCCATTCAGCCCATTACGTCTACTCTGCCATTCAATCATGTCTGATCTCTCTCTCCCTCCTAACCCCCATTCTCCTGCCTTCTCCCCATAACCCCTGACACTAATTACTATACTATGTTGGTGGTTTGCACATGAGAAACCGAGGTTTATGGGCTGATGGATTAGATCGCATTGGATCCAGATAGAGAATTGGCTTCATGGAAGAAAGCAGAGGGTGGTGGTGGAAGGTTTCAGACTGGAGACCTGTGACAAGTGATGTGCCTCTGGGATCAGTGCTGAGCCCATTGCTGTTTGTGGTTTATTGCAACGTTTTCACTGCATGGTTAAGTTTGCAGATGACATGAAAGTTTGCAGATGACATGAAAGTGGGTGGCATTGTAAATAGCAAAGATGGTTATCAAAAATTGTGGCAGGATATTGATCAGTTGGGCAAGTGGGCTGAGGAATGGTTAATAGAATTTAATGTAGATAAGAGCGCGGCATAGAAACATAGAAACATAGGTGCAGGAGTAGGCCATTCGGCCCTTCGAGCCAGCATCACCATTCATTGTGATCATGGCTGATCATCCCCAATCAATAACCCGTGCCTGCCTTCTCCCCATATCCCTTGATTCCACTAGCCCCTAGAGCTCTATCTAACTCTCTTAAATCCATCCAGTGACTTGGCCTCCATTGCCCTCTGTGGCAGGGAATTCCACAAATTCACAACTTACCGAAGTCTCACCTAATGGCTTCCCCTTTATTCTAAGGTCAATTGGGATATGGGGAGAAGGCTGGAATGGGGTACTGATTGGGGATGATCAGCAATGATCACATTGAATGGCGGTGCAGGCTTGAAGGGCCGATTGGCCTACTCCTGCACCTATTGTCTATTGTCTATTGTCAAAGCCAGTACAGGACCTACATAGTGAACAGCAGGGTCCTGTAGAGTGTTGTAGTGCAGAGGGATCTAGGAGTGCAGGTGCATAGTTCCTTGAACATGGCCTCACAGATAGATTGGATGGTCAAGAAGGATTTTGATACTTTGGCCTTCATCAGTCAGGGTATTCAGAAGAAAAGTTGGGATGTTATGTTACAGTTGCACAAGACATTGGACAGGTCACATTTGGAGTATTGTGTTTAGTTTTACGAAACATATTAAGTTGGAAAAGGTGCTGAGAAGATTTACGAGGGTGTTGCCAGGACTCGAGGGCCTGAGCTACAGGGAGAGGTTGGTACTAGTGTAGATGGGGCAATAGACAATAGGTGCAGGAGTAGGCCATTCGGCCCTTCGAGCCAGCAGGATGGTTCCATTAATGACAAGTCCAGAGGACAGGGTGGTGATGAAGGCATTTTTACTCATTTGCCTTCATTGGTAAGGATCAGAGAGTGATACAGCTCGGAAACAGGCACTTCGGCCCAACTTGCCCACACCGGCCAACATGTCCCAGCTACACTAGTCCCAAAACAGCTATACACCCGTCCTATCCAATAGGCAATAGACAATAGGTGCAGGAGTAGGCCATTCGGCCCTTCGAGCCAGCACCGCCATTCAATGTGATCATGGCTGATCATCCCCAATCAGTAGCCCGTTCCTACCTTCTCCCCATATCCCCTGACTCTGCTATCTTTAAGAGCCCTATCTAGCCCTCTTGAAAGCATCCAGAGAACTGGCCTCCACCGCCTTCTGAGGCAGATAATTCCACAGACTCACAACTCTCTGTGTGAAAATGTTTTTCCTCATCTCTGTTCTAAATGGCTTACCCCTTATTCTTAAACTGTGGCCCCTGGTTCTGGACTCCCTCAACATCAGGAACATGTTTCCTGCCTCTAGCGTGTCCAAAACCTTAATAATCGTATATGTTTCAAGAAGATATCCTCTCATCCTTCTAAATTCAAGAGTATACAAGCCCAGCGCTCCATTCTATCAATATATGACAGTCCCGCCATCCCGGGAATTAACCTTGTGAACCTACGCTGCACTCCCTCAATAGCAAGAATGTCCTTCCTCACATTTGGAGACCAAAACTGCACACAGTTGATTGTGAGTTACTGCAGCACATTGTGTTCTTTGCTGCAGATTCCAGCACTTGCAGCTCCTTCTGTCGCCTGTTACTGTGTGTGTGTGTGCGTGTGTGCGTGCGCACGCGCGCGGCGCCAGGCACACAATGAGTGTCAGTGGCATTTGCATGCAGCAGAGGGCGCACCAGAACCAGAAATCTACTTTAAATTCCATCATGATCGGTACAACTGAGCAATAAAATTGCATGGCTGGGTGTAAGATGAAAGAATAACGTGACATGAAAGCAAAACAAGCTGCTTCATAGTTTTAGTTTAGCTTAGAGATAAATGTGGAAACAGGTTCTTCAGCCCACCGAGTCCGTGCCGACCTGCGATCACCCCTACACACCTGCCTGCACATGACCCATATCCCTCTCAATATATGTTTCAATAAGATTCCCTCTCATCCTTCCAAATTCCAGAGTGTACAAGCCGAGCTGCTCCATTCTCTCAGCATATGACAGTCCCGCCATCCCGGGAATTAACCTTGTAAACCTACGCTGCACTCCCTCAATAGCAAGAATGTCCTTCCTCAAATTTGGAGACCACAACTGCACACAATACTCCAGGTGTGATCTCACTAGGGCTCTGTACAACTGCAGAAGGACCTCTTTGCTCCTATGCTCAACTCCTCTTGTTATGAAGGCCAACATGCCATTTGCTTTCTTCACTGCCTGCTGTACCTGCATGTTTACTTTCATAGACTGATGTACAAGGACCCCCAGATCCCATTGTACTTCCCCTTTTCCCAACTTGACATAATTTAGATAATAATCTGACTTCCTGTTTTTGCTACAAAAATGGATAACCTTACCTGTATCCACATTAAACTGCATCTGCCATGCATCTGCCCACTCACCCAACCTGTCCAAGTCACCCTGCATTCTCATAGCAGCCTCCTCACAGTTCACACTGCCACCCAGCTTTGTGTCATCTGCAAATCTGTAGATTCCTATTTAGGAATACATTAGAGATGGCTTGAAACCTATAATTCCCTGTTGTCTGAGCATACCAAATATTAGGTCTCTAGTCCTTGGAGCACGGGGGGGGGGCTGAGGGGTGATCTTATGGAGCTGTATCAAAAATCATGAGGGGAAGAGATGGGGTGACTGCACAGAGTCTTTTACCCATGGTAGCGGATTCAAGAACCCGAGGACTTAGGTTAAAAGTGAGAGGGAAAGGTTTAATAGGAACCTGAGGGGCAACATTTTAACACACAGGGTGGTGGATATATGGAGTGAGCTGCCAGACATGGTAGTTGAGGCAAGTATGATAGTAGCATTTAAAATGTTGTAAGTAAGAATTTAACTGTTCTGCTTTGGTATATACGACAATAAAACACTCATAAAGGACCTGTCCCACTTACGCGATATTTTCGCCGACTTGCCGGCACCTGTCATAGTCTCAGCAGGTCGCCGATATTTTTCAACATTTTGAAAATCCAGCGGTGACCAGAAAAAGGTGCGACTCTTTGGGCAAAACCCATAAGCTATAACCTCTGATGTCCTTACTAATCTAGAATCTGTCAACCTCCACTTTAAAAATACCCAAAGACTCGGCCTCCACAGCCGTCTGTGGCAATGAATTCCACAGATTCACCACCCTCTGGCTAATCAAATTCCTCCTTATCTCCTTTCTAAAGATATCTGGCAACTAATGTAGAATCTTTTACTTACTCAGATTACTGCTGTAGATATGCTGGTGGAAAAAGCAGCCATTCCTGAAGGATTCAGAGCTTCTACTCTTGCCCAGTTGTTGGCAGAAGGTAGTTAATAGTAATTAAATATGAATGTATTCATTTGCAATGACCATGCTACATTACCCTGTGTATGTAAAATGAATCTCAATGAGCGCACAGCTGCTGTGTTCTCAAAAGTGTACACAATAATAATTACACCTTCATCATAAGGTACAGCAGGCAGTGAAGAAAGCTAATGGCATGTTGGCCTTTATAACAAGAGGAGTTGAATATAGGAGCAAAGAGGTCCTTCTGCAGTTGTACAGAGCCCTAGTGAGACCACACCTGGAGTATCATGTGCAGTTTTGGTCCCCTAATTTGAGGAAGGACATTCTTGCTATTGAGGGAGTGCAGCGTAGGTTTACAAGGTTAATTCCCGGGATGGCGGGACTGTCATATGCTGAGAGAATGGAGCAGCTGGGCTTGTATTCTCTGGAGTTTAGAAGGATGAGAGGGTATCTTATTATTATTAAAGCTTTATTTCAGACACAGGTCCATATAACACATCAAACAGTACAAAGAATTACAAAGATACATTAAAAAATTGCATATTAGCCTAAAATATATATAAGCTATTGCACCAATGCCGTCTTAGCCTAGAAGTGAATCTATAGCAGCTTTTCAGAGGGCTGACTAGGGCTTCAATTATGTGGTTCTCTGACTTGTCCAGGCGACACATAAAACTAAACATCAGCTGTCTTAAGAGTGCCTCACAGGTTGGCACTCTAGTGGACACAAACAATTGACTGGCACTATGCCACCTATGGACACAAAGTAGCAACCTCATTGCATCATTGTATGCAACCTTAAGCCTCTGCATACTCTTGTTCTTATAATTAGACCACAATTGAGCAGTATATAACGGTGTGATGTAGGTTCTAAACAGGGAACACTTCACAGAATCAGAGCACATATAAAACTTCCTTATAAGCATGTTGGCTTGAAGATAAATTTTACATTTTTATTGAAACATGTAAGATTATTAAGGGTTTGGACACGCTAGAGGCAGGAAACATGTTCCCGATGTTGGGGGAGTCCAGAACCAGGGGCCACAGTTCAAGAATAAGGAGTAAGCTATTTAGAACGGAGATGAGGAAACACTTTTTCACACAGAGATTGTGAATCAGTGGAATTCTCTGCCTCAGAGGGCGGTGGAGGCCGCTTCTCTGGATACTTTCAAGAGAGAGCTAGATAGGGCTCTTAAAGATAGCGGAGTCAGGGGATATGGGGAGAAGGCAGGAACGGGGTACTGATTGGGGATGATCAGCCATGATCACATTGAATGGCGGTGCTGGCTCGAAGGGCTGAATGACCTACTCCTGCACCTATTGTCTATTGTCTATTGTCTATTGAAACTGAACTGGTAACCTGTATTGGCTTCCTGAACACCTTTCCCAACTCTCGATTAGGCAACACTTTCTTTATATGGGCAATATAATGATTACCCTGCCCACAGAGTATGATGGTCCCAGCTTGGCTTTAGAGTTATGCAGCATGGAAATGGTGCTCCTCGATCCACCGAGCCTACACGGATAATCAGGCACCCATTTACACTCATCACATTGTATTCTCGCCATGTTTACATCAACATTCTCCCCCAGATTCACCAACACACTCGGGGCCATTTCCACCGACTAATGATCCTACTAAACTGTCCTTTACTGCTATGGAATCTGACTGGTTCTTTATTGTCACATGTAGCCAAACGCAAACACACAGTGAAACTCTATGTGTACAAACAGTCCAGTAGAGTTCGTTCGCCCGTGTGTCAGACGATGTAGCTCGCTGCTGGCTTCTGTCGTCGTTCAACATGTTGACAGAAATGTCGCCCGACGCGTCACAGAGTGCATCGTGCCGTCGCTTCCAGGGATCGCCACCAGGAGGCTTCTGTCATCATCCCCTCCAGTAGAGTATTGCCACACCTAAGCACATTTCTGATTAGCATATTGTACAAAAATAGTCCAGTGATCCTGCGTGCGAGAGGGGCCATGGTTTGGAGCCATTCTCAGGGTCCAGTCCGTGTTCTAGTTGTTATGAGCCGTGCCCGATCCAGGCGAGGCCCAGGCCTCTGCAGGGCCTCCAGCCATCACCTTCCCTTGGACGTGTGGATGGACCAGTGAAGCTGAGTTCTAGTTATTATGAGCGGTGCCCGATCCAGGCGAGCCCCAGGCCTCTGCACTAGCTATCACTTATGAATCCAGGTTCCCTCTCCTCTCCTACCAGCGTCGCTCCTTTCCCTCAATGTCCGTCGTTGCTGGCCCCATCGTCCCGATCTTGTGCGGGGGCCGGCTCCTACATGTGGGGAACCGGCTTGGTGGCTTCCCCCTGCAGGTTGCCATTCACCGGGACTGAGCTCGGCCGTGGGGGGGGGGGGGGCGACGGGGAACCGGAGCACTGGAAGAAACCCAAGCTTCCCACAGTCAGAGGCCGCAGGGTTTGAACCTGGGTCTCTGCCGCTGTGAGGCAGCAGCTGAACCACGGTGCTGCCCCTTTGTGAATGCTGATCCTGTCTCATAACTAGAGCCCTAGAGCCATGATTTTGCCATAAATGCCATGTGCCTTTTTTGATGATTTCGCCAAGATAATGCCTTTTTCACGATCGTGCGCCTAAATCAGGCTTTTTTTGCTGCTTTGCTAAAAGGTTGTACCGTGATCACAATGGCGTTTTCTATGTTAACATATTGATATTATTGTTATTATTAACGTGTTAACATTGTATAAATTACAAGAAAATTTCCACCACCGGGGCAAACCGGGGATGCCACCATCGGCCGTTCATTCGTTCGTGCCGCTGCCCGCTGGTTCAGTCTTCTCCAAGATCTATTCATTGCTTCCAATTTTGCAAACTTCCCACAAGCTATCACTTCCCTTGAGAAGAAACGTGGCGAAACATTAGTGAATAACTTGCAGGTTTTCAACAAAATAACTGACGATATTCGTAAAGTTCCTGGTGATGTAGGTAAAGACATACAAGGAAAATGTGAGAGAGTGAGTTTAGATAACAAAGATCTTGAAGAAATACAAAACATAGCTAAAGTTCTCAAAGGTAGTTGTAATGCACAAGACATGAATATCGAGTCTGTAGCTTGTTTCGGGTATGCACCAGTGACCTCAGCTGAGGTAGAAAGAAGATTTTCACAACTGAAGCATATTCTGTCTGACAGACAGCATAGTTTAACACCAGATAATTTGGAAAAAATGCTAGTAATTATGTGCAACCAGGCAATTTGGTCATTTAATGTAGTATACATTATTATCATTTTTAACCATATTTTGGTGGTGGAAATACATGCCTTTTTATGCCTTTTTTTGTCAATAAATGCCATTTACGTGTATTTTTTGTAATTTTATGAAGCCTTTTTGCCTGCCTATTTCAGAGTTTTTTAGTGCCTAAACATCCTGGCTCTACTCATAACTCATACCTGCATTATTACTCCAACTATTGTTGCAATTAGTGTACAAATGGCCTCATTACTTATTTCCCCGCCACAGGAAATAAATTCCATATGAGTTACTTCCTGCAGCCAATGTTAACTCAATCTAATCTGTGCTTCAAAGACCTTCATTTGGACAAAGTGGATGGGGGTGTAAGTATGCTTCAGTTATTCATTTGTAAACTCTGCCTTGCTGCCCTTACATAATACCAATACAGAACATCTGGTATACAAATGGTACTTCCACAAACCCCATTCCTGTATAATTCAAAATCCCCTTAAGGGACAGAGAGAGAGAGAGAGAGAGAGAGAGAGAGAGAGAGAGAGAGGGGGGATGCAAGGGTTACTTGTCGTTAGAGAAGTCAATGTTCATATCGCTGGGGTGTAAACTACCCAAGCAAAATATGAGGTGCTGTTCCTCCAATTTGCGCTGGGCCTCACTCTGACAATGGAGGAGGCCCAGGACAGAATGGTCAGTGTGGGAATGGCAGGGGCAGTTAGAGTGTTTCGCAACCGGGGGATTCAGGTAGGCCTCGGCACACTGAGCAGAGGTTTGTTTAAGAAGGAACTGCAGATGCTGCAAAATAGTAGGTAGACAAAAATGCTGGAGAAACTCAGCGGGTGAGGCAGCATCTATGAAGGGTCTCGACCCGAAACGTCACCTATTTCCTTCGCTCCATAGATGCTGCCTCACCCACTGAGTTTCTCCAGCATTTTTGTCTACCTGAGCAGAGGGTTGTTTGCTTCCTTGAAGAGTGGTAATGTAATATGAGTAATATTTGATTTAATTTCTTTCTTCATCCTTATTTCATGGGAACTGGTGAACACCCTGTGAAAGCATGAGCTGTTTCTCCCTCCATAAACACTGCCAGATCTGCTGAGTACTTACACCTCTCATGTTCCGCTTTTATGCTGTCTGCGTTAACACTGGCTAAATAATCAAGTCAAGTCAAGTCACTTTTATTTCTATAGCACATTTAAAAAACAACTCTCGTTGGCCAAAGTGCTTTACATTGGTGGAGGTACTAATGTTATACAACATTGGTTCATAGATTAATTACATACATAAATACATACATATAGCCCTCCCTCACAGGACGTCAAGAAAGGCTTGAGAGTAAAGATGAGTTTTAAGTCTCGACTTAAAGGAGTCGATGGAGGGGGCAGTTCTGATGGGAAGAGGGATGCTGTTCCACAGTCTAGGAGCTGCAACCGCAAAGGCACGGTCGCCCCTGAGCTTATGCCTAGACCACGGGATGTTCAGTAACCCCAAGTCGGCCGATCTGAGGGACCTGGAGGTGGTGTGGTGGGTAAGCAGACTTTTGATGTAGGTGGGGGCAAGCCCGTTAAGGGCTTTGTAGACATAAAGGAGGAGCTTGAAATTGTATTCTGAACCGCACAGGGAGCCAGTGGAGAGAGGCCAGGATCGGGGTGATGTGGTCCCTTTATCGGGTGCCCGTCAGGAGTCTCGCTGCGGCGTTTTGGACCAGTTGCAGGCAGGACAGGGAAGATTGGCTGACTGAATAATGAGCTTTTAACTGTAACCTCTCCATCTGAGGTGCTGACTGTGTTTGACCTTGGCAGGTGCGCCCAAGGAAGACACACACGGAACTGATGTTTATCCTGTGGAGCTGCAAGATGATTCCTTTCCCGGTCACTGGGGTCGAGGTGCTAAGCAGACAGGTTCGCTGCTGTCTATTTGATGGTCAAAGGGTAAGCCACCTGCTAATATGTACTTGATGAGTACATTGTAGCTTGTCCCACCATGGCAGTAGTAGTCACCTCCCTTCCTACCAACCTCCCTCCATTGACTTGATCCACCCTTCAGCTGCCTCGACAAAGCCAGCAGCATCAGGCACGGAAATCCCTATCAAAACATGGGGGGGGGGGGCACAATTTCTTAGCGGCCATGCGCACCCACACGCACGCAAGCAAGCGCGCATGCGCACACACGTGAGGCTTCGGCAGTGGGCCCTGTGGACGGTAACATCGGGAGTTGACCTGGTTGGTGACCAACTGAACTGCAGCAACAGCAGCTAAGAAACATAGAAAATAGGTGCAGGAGTAGGTCATTCGGCCCTTCGAGCCTGCACCGCCATTCAATATGATCATGGCTGATCATCCAACTCAGTATCCTGTACCTGCCTTCTCTCCATACCCCCTGATCCCTTTAGCCACAAGGGCTACATCTAACTCCCTCTTAAATATAGCCAATGAACTGTGGCCTCAACTACCTTCTGTGGCAGAGAATTCCACAGATTCACCACTCTCTGTGTAAAAAATGTTTTTCTCATCACGGTCCTAAAAGATTTCCTTCTTATCCTTAAACTGTGACCCCTTGTTCTGGAGCTTCGTCCGCCCCGAATCGTGGGGCTTGAATCGGCCGGTGGGGACCTTCAACATCGGGAGCCTCAATCGCCTCGATGCAGCAGTTTGATTTTAAGCTGCGCCGGGTGCTGAAAGGCCCCGCGAAAGGGCCGATTCACCCCTTAGAAAGCGTCTGATCAAGTTCGGAATACAAAACATGGGGGGGATTGTCCCCCACCTCTCAAAGCATGGGGGAGGCGTGTGTCCCCACCCCTCGTCCCCCCCAGGATTTCCGCCCATGAGCAGCATAATCAAGAACCAGTCTCACCCTGGTTTAAAACGGAGACGAGGAAACACTTCTTCACACAGAGAGTGGTGAGTCTGTGGAATGCCGTAGGAAGTACATCATCTGTATATCCATGTGCCAATCCAAAATACACCTATTGTATCTGCCACCACCACCCTTGGCAGTGCATGCCAGGCACTCGCCAGATGCTGTAAAACAAAACTTGCCCCGCACATCTCCATTCAACTTTGCCCCATCACCGTATGTGTTACAGCATCTGGTGGGTGCCTGCACTCTAGTCTTTGACATTTCCACCCAGGGTAAAGATTCTCACTGCCTACCGTCCCTTGGCCTCCTATTATTTTAATTCAGTTGAGTTTATTTTAGAGATATAGCACAGAAACAGGCCCTTCGGCCCACCGGGTCCACGCCGACCAGCGATCCCCGCACACTAACACTATCCTACACCCACTAGGGACAATTTTTACATTTACCAATCCAATCAACCTACGTCTTTGGAGAGTGGGAGGAAACCGAAGATCTTGGAGAAAACCCACACAGGTCAGGGGGGGAACGTACAAACTCCGTACAGACAGCACCCATAGTCGGGATGGAACCCGGGTCCGGCACGGCATTCACTGTAAGGCAGCAACTCTACCGCTGCACCACCGTGACCACTGTGAAATATTATATACAAGACTAAGTGGGACCTGTTGGGTCCCATGTTCACACGGGAGGGCTGGTCCCCCAACGCAATATTCCACCTCTCCACCAATTCCAATATTAGTGGCCAATGGGGGGGCTTTCTGGAGTGCTGGTATGGGGTGGCAGCTCAGTCCCTCAAGCCTGATCTGCTGGCAGCTCACTCACGGCTGGTGGACTGGCAGTTGACTCATGACTATTCCTTGAAATTCCATTTCAAGCAGGGTGCAAGGCCACCAAATTCAAATCCATGTTCCTACCATTTGCAGTAAGAAGTGCCTTTCAACTTCAAGCCACACCCAAGCCATCATTTGCAGTAAGTAGTACCTTTCAACTTCAAGCCAAAGCACCCAAGCCACCATTTACAGTAAGTAGTGCCTTTCAACTTCAAGCCAAAGCTCCTAAGCCACCATTTGCAGTAAGAAGTGCCTTTCAAGCCAAAACACCCAAGCCACCATTTGCAGTAAGTAGTGCCTTTCAACTTCAAGCCAAAGCTCCCAAGCCACCATTTGCAGTAAGTAGTGCCTTTCAACTTCAAGCCAAAGCTCCCAAGCCACCATTTGCAGTAAGTAGTGCATTTCAACTTCAAGTCAAAGCACCCAAGCCACCATTTGCAGTAAGTAGTGCCTTTCAACTTCAAGTCAAAGCACCCAAGCTACCATTTGCAGTAAGTAGTGCCTTTCAACTTCAAGCCAAAGCACCCAAACAACCATTTGCAGGCAGTGCCTTTTTACTTCAAACAAACCATATTTTCATTTTCAAACCACATTAAGGGTACTCACAGTTGTGTAAACATTTGTTCAGTGTTATTCAGAGCTCAGAGAGATGTGACCCTTGGCTTCATCCATCTTGGAGAGACTGAGTGAGGCCCACCACTTCCTGGTTTTATAGTCTCTCCCCCTCCGTCCAGCAGGGGCAGCAGAGAGAATGGTGAATTTAAAAAAAACATTAATATCTCTCTGATTTGTCATTGATGGGAAAAATCCTCTGCACTCGTAATGCGGAGGGGGGCTCTGAGCGAGGTGGCCAAAAATGACGGCCGTAGGTGGCGGCGTTCTGTCGGAAATCGCAGCACAGTGGGCCAAAAGCAGTCAAAATCAGAGATTTAGTAATATAGATTTCTCAAATGATACAGATTTTTTACCAGCTTCTGACGCTCCAGACAATACAATCCAAGATTGTTCAACCGCTCCTCGTAGCTAATACTCTGTAATCCAGGTAGCATTCTGGTCAAACGTAGGCACAAGAATCTGTAGGCACTCGTTTACCAAAATAGACACGAAGCATTTGATAAAGTCCCACATAGGAGATTAGTGGGCAAAATTAGAGCACATGGTAGAGTGCTGACATGGATGGAAACAAAGAGTAGGGATTAACGGGTCCCTTTCAGAATGGCAGGCAGTGACTAGTGGGGTACCGCAAGGCTCGGTGCTGGGACCGCAGCTATTTACAATATACATCAATGATTTGGATGAAGGGATTCAAATAACATTAGCAAATTTGCAGATGACACAAAGCTGGGAGGCAGTGTGAACTGTGAGGAGGATGCTATGAGAATGCAGGGTGACTTGGACAGGTTGGGGGTGGGCAGATGAAGTGCCAGGGCATATGGGGAGTCAGGGGATATGGGGAGAAGGCAGGAACGGGGTACTGATTGGGGATGATCAGCCATGATCACATTGAATGGCGTTGCTGGCTCGAAGGGCCTACTCCTACACCTATTGTCTATTGTCTATTGTCTAAAGTGCCCCAGTAGCTCAATGGGTCAGGCAGCATCTCTGGTGGGGGAAAAAAGGCACAGTGCTGGAGTAATAGCAGGTCAGGCAGCTTCTTTGGAGAATGTGGACAGGTGATGTAAGCACAACAGAGGATGTACTTCCTGCGGCAGCTGAGGAAGCACAATCTGCCACAGGCAATGATGGTCCAATTCTACACGGCCATCGTAGAGTCTGTCCTCACCTTCTCCATCATGGTCTGGTTTGGCTCAGCCACCAAGCACGACACCTGGAGGCTGCAGCGAATCGTCCGATCAGCAGAGAAGGTTATTGGCTGTAACCTTCCCTCCATTGACAAACTGTACACTGCAAGGGCCAGGAAGCGAGCGGGTAAGATCATCTCAACCCCTCTAACCCTGGCCACAAACTCTTTGAATCACTTCCCTCTGGAAGGCGACTCCGGACTGTCAAAACTGCCACAGCCAGACATAAAAACAGCTTTTATCCACGAGTAGTAGCTCTACTCAATAACCAAAAATCTTTGGTCTGGTATTTTATTTAATTCACATGTTTAATCGATAATGTTTTATTATTAATGTGTCATTCCTAACTGTCACTGTAAGTCATGTTGTCACTTGCGGGCGGAGCACCAAGGCAAATTCCTTGTATGTGAATACTTGGCCAATAAACTTATTCATTCATTCATTCATTCATTCATTCATTCATTCATGTATGAGGTTGTGACCCTTCTTCAGCTGATTGTGAGGATGAGAAAGCTGGAAGTTGGTTTAAACCACATAATTCGTCTTTACTTAATGGCATTTTCTCCTGTATTTCAGGTTCTCAGCAATATCCACACCGTAAGAGCAACTTGGCAATCAAAGAATCCCAAAACATGGACCTTTTCTCCAAGAGTATGTTTACCTTCCACTTCTCATTTCTAACAGTGAGCTGGGACGCTATGGAACGCGTTACATGAGTTAATGATCAAAGAGATTAAGATAATCAATATTAAAGAATGTTTAAGAAGGAACTGCAGATGCTGGAAAAATCGAAGGTAGACAAAAATGCTGGAGAAACTCAATGGGTGTAGCAGCATCTATGGAGCTAAGGAATGGGTAACGTTTCGGGTCGAGACCCTTCTTCAGAAAGCTCCCCCCCACCCCCACATCGGACTGAAGAAGGGTCTCGACCCGAAACATCACCTATTCCTTCGCTCCATTGATGCTGCCTCACCCGCTGAGTTTCTCCAACATTTTTATCTACCCACAGCCTGATGAGCATTGAACTTTAATACTTCACCTAATCAAAATCCAAAATTTTGAATATCCAAATGCGCTAGATCTAGTGAGATGATTGCGCCTATCCTGCTGATGATATATTAGTGGTAGGTTTATAATAATAATAATAATAAATTTTATTTATGGGCGCCTTTCAAGAGTCTCAAGGACACCTTACAAAAATTGAGCAGGTAGAGGAAAAACATGTAAGGGGAATGAAATAAATAGTAGAGACATGACTAGTACACAAAGTAAAGACAGAATTCAATACAAAACACAGTATGAGGCAATTAATGCACAGATGAAAAGGGACGGGGACGTGGGGCTAAGGATAGGCAGAGGTGAAGAGATGGGTCTTGAGGCGGGACTGGAAGATGGTGAGGGACACGGAATTGCGGATCAGTTGGGGGAGGGAGTTCCAGAGCCTGGGAGCTGCCCTGGAGAAGGCTCTGTACCCAAAACTGCGGAGGTTGGACTTGTGGATGGAGAGGAGACCGGCTGATGTGGATCTGAGGGACCGTGAGGGTTGGTAGGGGGAGAGGAGGTCAGTGAGATATGGGGGGGCCAGATGGTGGAGGGCTTTGTAGGTGAGGATCAGGATTTTGTAGTTGATCCGGTGGGAGATGGGAAGCCAGTGAAGTTGTTTGAGGACTGGAGTGATGTGATGCCAGGATTTGGTGTGGGTGATGAGTCGGGCGGCTGCGTTCTGGACCAATTGGAGTCGGTTGATGTAGGTGGAGCTGATGCCAAGGAGAAGTGAGTTGCAGTAGTCCAGTCGGGAGGAGATGAAGGCATGGATGAGTCTTTCAGCAGCGGGCGGTGTGAGAGGGGGTCTGAGTTTGGCGATGTTGCGGAGATGAAAGAAGGAGGTTTTAATGACATGGCGGATGTGAGGCTCAAGGGAGAGGGTGGAATCAAAGATCACGCCAAGGTTGCGGGCCTGGGGAGATGGGGAGACAGTGGTGCCGTCGATGGTGAGAGTGGGGTTATTGATTTTGCTGAGTGTGGCTTTGGAGCCTATGAAGTGGTGGAGTTTATGAAGTGGTGACACTAGAGACTGCAGGTGCTGTTATCTGGAGCAAAAAACAAACGGGCAACTGGACACCACGTGTGTAAACACAGCTGGAATCCTCGCTCTCTGCATACATTTCACTGCTAACACCATTTAGATTTTCTGTTAATCAAAAGTCTCGACCCGAAACGTCACCCATTCCTTCGCTCCGTAGATGCTGCCTCACCCGCTGAGTTTCGCCAACATTTTTATCTGCCTTTAATATATCAAAGAATGGGTTGTGATTCAGGTTTGAAGAAAAGCAGATGAAAGGAACAAAGCAAGTATAATGAACGAGGATTAGACCTTGACAGCAACGT